>NC_045627.1:2425675-2716795 GCF_009829155.1 Mustela erminea | reverse complement strand
CACAATATTGGATTTTTTAAAAAGATTTTTATTTATTTATTTGACAGAGAGAGATGACAAGCAGGCAGAGAGGCAGGCAGAGAGAGAAGAGGTAGCAGCTTCCTGCTGAGCAGAGAGCCTGATGCAGGGCTCGATCCCAGGACCCTGGGATCATGACCTGAGCCGAAGGCAGCGGCTTAACCCACTGAGCCACCCAGGCGCCCCTAACATTGGATTTTTGATAGGAATTGAATTTACAGATGGTTTTCGGTAGTATGGACATTTTAACAATGTTAATTCTTACCATTCATAAATATGAGCTATCTTTCCATTTATGTCTCCTTCAATTTCTTTATCAATGTCATAGTTTATGGGGTACAGATCTTTCATCTTCTTAGTTAAATCTTTTCCTAAGTATTTTATTAGTTTTGATGCTATTGTGAATTAGATTGTTCTCTTTATTTTTTCAGATAGTTCATCATTAGAGTGTTAAAATGCTCCTGTCTTGTGCTTACTTTGGCAGCACATATACTAAAATTGCAATGATGCAGAGAAGATTAGCTTGATCACTGAACAAGGATGACATGAAAAACTGGGAAGCATTCCATATTAAAAAAAAAACGAAACAAAACAAAATTCTTGTCTTTTATATATTGATCTTGTATTTGGCAGCTTTACTAAATTTGTTTATTCAAAATTTTTTGTGAAGTTTTTAAGATTTTTTTACATGTAAGTTCATGTTATCCAAAAAAAGAAAATTTTACTTCTTCCTCTTTTTTTTTGGAGTCTTTTATTTCTTTGTGTTCCTTGTTTCTCTGGCTAGGACATCCAGTACTATGTCAAATGAGAGTAGTGAAAGTGGACACACTTGTCTTTTTTCTGATCTTTAAGGGGAAAACTTTCAAACTTTTTTGATTGAATATGAGATAAGCCCTGGGCTTGCAACATGTGCTTTTTCTTTAATGGATTTTTTAAATTATTTTTTTAAATTTTTTATAAACATATAATGTGTTTTTATCCCTAGAGGTACAGGTCTGTGAATCACCAGGTTTACACATTTCACAGCACTCACCATCACTCACCATAGCACCTGCCCTCCCCAATGTCCATACCCCCACCATCCTCTCCCAACACACCTCCCCCCAGCAACCCTCAGTCTGTTTTGTGAGATTCAGTCTTTTATGGTTTGTCTCCCTCCCAATCCCATCTTCTTTTATTTTTCTTTTCGTACGCCCGAAACCGCCTATGTTGCATCTCCACTTCATCATATCAGGGAGATCATATGATAGTTGTCTTTCTCAGATTGATTTATTTCGCCAAGCATAATACCCTCTAGTTCCATCCACGTCATCACAAATAGCAGGATTTCATTTCTTTTGATGGCTGCATAGTATCCCATTGTACATATATACCACATCTTATTTATTGATTCATCTGTTGAAGGACATTTAGGTTCTTTCCATAGTTTAACTATTGTGGACATTGCTGCTATAAACATTTGGGTGCATGTGCCCCTTCAGAATGCCACGTTTGTATCTTTAGGGTATATATCCAGTACTACAATCACTGGGTCATAGGCTAGTTCTATTTTCAGCTTTTTGAGGCACCTCCACGCTGTTTTCCAGAGTGGTTGCACCAGCTTGCATTCCCACGTACAGTGTAGGAGGGTTGCCCTTTCTCCACATCCTCGCCAGCATCTGTCATTGACTGACTTGTTCATTTTAGCCATTCTGAAAGGTGTGAGGTGGTATCTCATTCTGGTTTTGATTTGTATTTCCCTGATGCCGAGTGATGTGGAGCATTTTTTCATGTGTCTGTTGGCCATTTGGATGTATTCTTTGCAGAAATGTCTGTTCATGTCCTCTGCCCATTTCTTCATTGGATTATTTGTTCTTAGGTTGTTGAGTTTGATAAGCTCTTTATAGATTTTGGATAGATACTGGCCCTTTATCTGGTATGTCATTTGCAAATATCTTCTCCCAGATAACTTCTGACAGTCATCTTTTGGCTTTGTTAACTGTTTCCTTTGCTGTGCAAAAGCTTTTTGATCTGATGAAATCCCAATAGTTCATTCTTGCCCTTGCTTCCGTTGCCTTTGGCGATGTTCCTAGGAAGAAGTTGCTGCTGCTGAGGTCAAAGAGGTTGCTACCTGTTCTCTCCTCGAGGATTTTGATGGATTCCTTTCTCACATTATGCTTCTTCATCCATTTCCAGTCTATTTTCATGTATGGTGTAAGGAAATGGTCCAATTTCATTTTTATGCATGTGGCTGTTCAATTTTCCCAACACCATTTGTTGAAGAGGCTGTCTTTTTTCCATAGGACATTCCTTCCTGCTTTGTTGAAGATTAGTTGACCATAGAGTTGAGGGTGTATTTCTGGGCTCTCTATTCTGTTCCATTGATCTATGTCTGTTTGGGGGACAGTTCCCTACTATCTTGATGATGACAACTTTGTAATAGAGCTTGAAGTCTGGAATTGTGATGCCAACAACTTTGGTTTTCTTTTTCAATATTCCTCTGGCTATTCGAGGTATTTTCTGGTTCCATATATATTTTAGGATGATTTGTCCCATTTCTTTGAAAAAATGGGTGGGATTTTGATAGGGATTGCATTAAATGTGTAGATTGCTTTAGGTAGCATAGACATTTTCACAATATTTGTTCTTCCAATACAGGAGCATGGAACATTTTTCCATTTCTTTGTGTCTTCTTCAATTTCTTTCATGAGTACTTTAGAGTTTTCTGAGTATAGATTCTTTGTCTCTTTGGTTAGGTTTATTCCTAGGTATCTTAGGGTTTTGGGTGCAATTGTAAATGGGATTCACTCCTTAATTTCTATTTCTTCAGTCTTGTTGGTTTAAAAAAATGCAACCAATTTCTGTTCATTCCTGACACTTTACAGAATTCCTATACAAGTTATAGCAGATTTGGAGTGGAGTCCTTTAAGTTTTCCACATACAGTATCATATCGTCTGCAAACAGGGATAGTTTGACTTCTCTTCTGCCAATTTGGCAAAATTTGGATGCCTTTAATTTCTTTTTGTTGTCTGATTGCTGAGGCTAGGACTTCTAGTACGATGTTGAATAGCAGTGGTGATAACGGACATCCTTGCCGTGTTCCTGACCTCAGCGGAAAAGTATTCAGTTTTTCTCCATTGAGAATGATATTTGCAGTGGGTTTTTCATAGATGGCTTTGATAGTATTGATAATATGTGCCCTCTATGCCTACACTTTGAAGAGTTTTAATCAGGATGGGATACTGCACTTTGCCATATGCTTTTTCAGCATCTATGGAGGGTATCATATGGTTCTTGTTCTTTCTTTTATTAATGTGTTGTATCACACTGATTGATTTGCAGATGTTGAACCAACCTTGTAGCCCTGGAATAAATCCCACTTGGTCGTTGTGAATAATCCTTTTAATGTACTGTTGAATCCTATTGGCTAGTATTTTGGTGAGAATTTTTGCATCCGTGTTCATCAAGGATATTGGTCTGTAGTTCTCTTTTTTGATGGGATCCTTGTCTGGTTTTGGGATCAAGGTGATTCTGGCCTCAGAAAAAAAAAGAGTTTGGAAGTTTTCCTTCCATTTCTATTTTTTTGGAACAGTATCATGAGAATAGGAATTAATTCTTCTTTAAATGTTTGGTAGAATTCCCCTGGGAAGCCATCTGGCCCGGGGCTTTTGTTTGTTTGGAGATTTTGATGACTGTTTCAATCTCCGTACTGGTTATGGGTCTGTTCAGGTTTTCTATTTCTTCCTGGTTCAGTTGTGGTAGTTTATATGTCTCTAGGAATGTATCCATTTCTTCCAGATTGTTGAATTTGTTGGCGTAGAGTTGCTCATAGTATGTTCTTATAATTGTTTGTATTTCTTTGGTGTTGGTTGTGATCTCTCCTCTTTCATTCATGATTTATTTATTTGGGTCCTTTCTCTTTCTTTATCAATCTTATTAATTCTTTCAAAGAACCAGCTCCTAGTTTCGTTGATTTGTTCTATTGGTTTTTTTTTTTTTTTGGTTTTGGTTTTTTGTGTTTTTTTGTTTGTTTGTTTCTATTTCATTGATTTCTGCTCTTATCTTTATTATTCCTCTTCTCCTGCTGGGTTTAGGCTTTCTTTGTTGTTCTTTCTCCAACTCCTTTAGGTGTAGGGCTATGTTGTGTATTTGAGATCTTTCTTGTTTCTTGAGAAAGGCTCGTACAGCTTTATATTTTCCTCTCAGGACTGCCTTTGCTGTATCCCACAGATTTTGAACACTTTTGTTTTCATTATCATTTGTTTCCATGAATTTTTTCAATTCTTCTTTAATTTCCTGGTTGACCAATTCATTTTTTAGAAGGATGCTGTTTAGTCTCCATGTATTTGTGTTCTTTCCAAATTTCCTCTTGTGATTGAGTTCTAGTTTCAGATAATTGTGGTCTGAGAATATGCAGGGGATGATCCCAATCTTTTGATAATGGTTGAGATCTGATTTATGACCCAGGATGTGGTCTATTCTGGAGAATGTTCCATGTGCACTAGAGAAGAATGTGTATTCTGTTATTTTGGGATGGAATGTGTTGAATATACCTGTGATGTCCATCTTGTCCAGTGTGTCATTTAAGGCCTTTTTCCTTGTGGATCTGTTGCTTGGATGATCTGTCCATTTCAATGAGGGGAGTGTTAAATTCCCCTACTATTATTTTATTATTGTCGATGTGTTTCTTTGATTTTGTTATTAATTGGTTTATATAGTTGGCTGCTCCCATGTTCAGGACATAGATATTTAAAATTGTTAGGTCTTCTTGTTGGACAGACCCTTTGAGTATGATATAGTGTCCTTCCTCATCTCTTATTATAGTCTTTGGCTTAAAATCTAATTGATCTGATATAAGGATTGCCACCCCAGCTTTCTTCTGATGTCCATTAGCATGGTAAATTGTTTTCCACCCCTTCTCTTTAAATCTGGGGGTGTCTTCGGGTCTATGATGAGTTTCTTGGGCAGCATATTGATGGGTTTTGCTTTTTATCCATTCTGATACCCTGTGTCTTTTGATTGGTGCATTTAGGCCATTTACATTCAGGGTAACTATTGAGAGATATGAATTTAGTGGCATTGTATTGCCTATAATGTGACTGTTACTGTTTATTGTTTCTGTTCCTTTCTGATCTACTACTTTTAGGCTCTCTCTTTGCTTAGAGGACCCCTTTCAATATTTCCTGGAGAGTTGGTTTGGTGTTTGCAAATTCTTTCAGCTTTTGTTTGTCCTGGTAGCTTTTTAATCTCTCCTTCTATTTTCAATGATAGCCTAGCTGGATATAGTATTCTTGGCTGCATGTTTTCCTCATTTAACACTGAGTATATCATGCCAGTTCTTTCTGGTCTGCCAGGTCTCTGTGGATAAGTCTGCTGCCAATCAAATGTTTTTACTGTTGTACAATACAGACTTCTTTTCCCAGGCTGCTTTCAGGATTTTCTCTTTGTTGTTAACAGTTGTAAATTTTACTATCAGGTTACGGGGTGTGGACCTATTTTTATTGATTTTGAGAGCCATTCTTTGCATCTCCTGGATTTTGATGTTTGTTCCCTTTGCCATATTAAGGAAATTCTCTACAAAAATTCTCTCCAATATACCTTCTGCTCCCCTCTCTCTTTCTTCTTCTTCTGGGATCCCAATTATTCTAATGTTGTGTCGTCTTATGGTTTCACTTATCTCTCAAATTCTCTCCTTGTGGTCCAGTATTTGTTTGTCTCTCTTTTGCTCAGCTTCTTTATTCTCCATCATTTGGTCTTCTATATCACTAATTCTTTTGCCTCATTTATCCTAGCAGTAAGAACTTCCATTTTTTATTGCACCTCATTAATAGCTCTTTTGATTTCAACTTGGTTAGATTTTAGTTCTTTTATTTCTCCAGAAAGGGCTTTTATCTCTCTGGAGAGGGTTTCTCTAATACCTTCCATGCCTTTTTCGAGCCCAGCTAGAACCTTGAGAGTTGTCATTCTAAACTCTAGTTCTGTCATATTACCAATGTCTGTTTTGATTAGGTCCCTAGCCTTTGGTACTGCCTCTTGTTCTTTTTCTTGTGGTGAGTTTTTCCACCTTGTCATTTTGAGCAGATAAGAATACATAAAGGAGCAAATAAAATGCTAAAAGGGTGGTAAAGACCCCAGGAAAATGTGCTTTAACCAAATCAGAAGAGACCCAAGTTGTGGGAGAACGAAAGGGGATAAAAAAGAAGTTCAAGGGGGGAAAAAAGGTTTAAAAAAAAAGAAAACAAGGAAAAATATTAAAAAAGAATATATATATATATATATATATATATATATATATATATACTAGACTTGTGACTAGAACAGGGTCACTCACTTAATTTGGGGAGTATTTTGGTCTCTTAGAAGAAACTACCTGCCAAGATTTTAAAGGATGAAAAACATATAAGGGTAGGCACAATGAAGGGATGGAATAAACCTATAAAAATGAGAAAGAAAGGGACGCCTGGGTGGCTCAGTTGGTTAAGCAGCTACCTTTGGCTCAGGTCATGATCTCAGCGTCCTGGGATCGAGTCCCACATCGGGCTCCTTGCTCGGCAGGGATCCTGCTTCTCCCTCTGCCTCTGCCTGCCATTCTGTCTGCCTGTGCTCACTCTCCCCACCCCGATAAATAAATAAAATCTTAAAAAAATGAGAAAAATATTTAATTTCTAAAAAATAAGTTGATAGAGCAAGTTGGTTGGGACAATAAAGAAAAATAAAGTATTATTATTATTAGTTTTCTGTCACTTCTGTTCCCTGAAATAGCACTCTACTTAAAGTAACTTGCAAAAAACTCGCATAACCATCATAAATTACCTAAATGCATCACGGAATGTCAAATACATCTCTTCACATAGAAAATATTGTTTACTTCCTACTAAGTGAGGAGTACTTTTTAAATATTCTTATTCGAAGTGTTTTTATGCACTTTTCCAAATGCATTACAGATGATCTGTCACATCTATTCCCTGTGAAAATACTCTTTGGGGTTTTTATGGAGTCTTCATTTTGTAGATACAACTGATCACATTATTGGCTGTGATTAGGTCAACTTCCAGCTCCTCTCCTCTCCCCAGGGCTGAAAGTCCCAACCCTCCAGCCACAGGCTGTCCCCCAACTCCCACCCCCTGCAACCAGTGCCCACCCTTCTGTGCTTCCTAAAAATCACCATATTAACACAAACTCAGGGATGGTTGAAAGGGATTTGATATGAATATCAAGACACATTTACTGCTCTTACCATTTAGAAAATTCCAAGGGTTTTAGGAGCTCTGTGCCTGGATGGGGACAAAGACCAAATCTTATTATAATTATAATATCACACAAGCTCTCCTTGCTGGGGTGACTTGTGAAGTCACTCCTCCAGAGATGCAATTTCGCCTCACCAGCTCTCTGGTAGGACCATGCTGCCTATTTATCAGAAGCCATACTGCTCTCAGAGGTCTCATGCAATGGGCTCCTTACCACCTACCCCCTTTCAGACCTGTGTCTCTTGGCCCCACCTCTGGTCCTGTGAGTCTCCTTGGCCAGGATGCTCTTCCCACCTTCCAGCCCAGGTTGTAACGACCCCTTGACAGTTCTTCCTGGGAGTCTCCAGTTCATGAGCTCACATCGGTCTTTCTCTCCTCTGCAGTCTTTACCCAGCGACTCAACCACTGCCATTGCCTCCATCAAGGTCACAGCTACTTACATTCTAAGACAATAAAAGTTTCTGCACAGTTTTAACATGAAGCAAACAACTCCCTGACATCATTAAGTTGACCAGAGGCTTTTTAGTTTGTGTCTCTCTTTTGCCGTTGGGCATCAGCCACCCTGTCCGGGAAGAGAGGGCACGTCAGCCACCATCTTAGCTAGGATTTCAGCAATAGGCGTCCCAGCTTGCCTTTCTTCTACCACTTCTGCATTTTGTTCCTGTGACTGTGTTGCTCAGACCCAGGTCCCTTTCTGAAGTGATTCCCACATCCTGGTGCAAAGGCGTTCCCTATCAGGTCAACAGAGCAGCTCTTGTTCCTTTCCTAAAACCCCATTCCTGGACCAGGCGCCACTGGTCATCCTGAAACTAGAACCAAAGGTCCTGGCTGAGCACCTGTCACTTCATCTCTTTCAAAAACTAATGAAGAAAAACCAAACCATGTGGTGAGATTAGTCAGGTCTCCTTCTGAACAAAGTGGCAGTCGCTTAATAAATCATTTGGGTTTGATTGGGGAGTGTGAGAGAAATGCACCAGGGTTTTCATTTTTTTTTTTCCTGTGGGGTAGAGTCATGGTTTTTGAGACTATGTTCATGTTTGCAACCAAATAATTTGTGGTGACTTTATAATATATGTATTTTTAAATAGCAAACTATCTTTTCCTCCAAGTGGCTTTTAAAACAGGAGCCTATGTGACCAGGACCTGTACACACAGATGGAGATCCTTGAAAGCCAAAGGTAAAATTTGCTGCCCTGACAGCTCCATTCAAACACAGCCATTTACTTCTTCTCAGGCTGCATTAGCCAAAGGTGTTCCCATGCCCATTCTATAGTTCCATCTCGGTCCGTGTATCACTGGCCCAGGAACACGTAAGGCTCAGTGATTTGTAAGGCTGGATCAACCCTCTGGAAAAGGTAGACTCAAAGTGAGTTTTAGAATAGGAAGAAAACCACTGTTTGCTTTCTCTTAGATTTCTAGATGGCTCGGTGGACTCGATTCTGCGCATAAACAAGTTCACATTTTTAGTGAATATTACCAACTCAGTTTGGCTTGGCCCATACTTGTTGGTTGAGTTAGTGAACTTGGGGTAAGGTGGAGAGGACAGAGCTGAGGCAAGCTTCAGAGCCCAACTGCTGGGCCCAGTGTGGGCTCTTGGCCTCACATTCAGGCTCCTGAACACCACACACATGTGGAAAGCGAGGTGAGAATACCTCCTACACTGAGGTCTATGAGGAGGGTTAAAGAGCAACCAGAAGATGTGTTGCCTCCACCAACACAAGCTCCTGCCTCCACAGGGACTCAGGTCACCCTTGTGAGCCCTCTTCAAGGGAGAACTGAGACTCTGGGTATCAGGTAAGGATGGTGATAGCTCAACTTCTTTCCAATTCTGAGGCTGTAGCTCCAAATGATGTGGTCTTGTTGGGTCTGTTATCAAAGAAACAAGACTGAGACAAAATTATGCAAAGCCTTATTCTATGCCAACATTAGAAGTTAGACTGACCAACCAGGACCACCTCTGAAGAGAGCGACACCCCTTGGTCTTACAGGCTAGTTTTTATAGGGCACAATCGCAGACATCTACATACATGGTTTGGGCTGATTGGATGTCTCCTACCTGTGTGTTTTAGTAACGGTTACCTGCAACCAATACTAGTAACTGTTGAGGCGTTTATTAAACAACAAAATGGCCTTGTTTTAGGTATGTGTTTTAGTAATAGTTACCTGGAACCAATATAAACAAAATGGCCTTGTTTTAGGTGTGTGTTTTAGCAACAGTTACCTGGAACTGATACTGATAACTGTTGAGACATTTATTAAACAACAAAATGTCTACCTAGGCAACATGGAGTCACTATGGTTAAGTAGGCCCAGGCAGGCCCTAGAGTTTAACATGTTTTAACGTGGAATCGACCCCAACAGTCTAGTCATGAAGCAACTCATTTTCCTCTTTCCCTGGAGAGCAGGATGCCAGCCCACACCAGCATGCTCTGTTCAACAAGGGCCTAAATAAGGAACACAAACAACTCAGCTTTCAAGCAGAGGGACTTCGGAGAGACTGGCTGGCTCTGTCAGGAGAGGATGGCCACTCTTGATGTTGGAGTCGAAGGTTGTAACCCCATGTTGAAGATAGAGTTTACTCAGAAAAAAAAAGACATAAAACATAAAATTTAAGTTATTGGGGAAGATGATAATATTGTGCATGATCCCTAAAATAAAACAAAACCCAACATATGGCATGACGTCCATAAGATAAATTTTACCAGCATGCCAAGAAAATTAAGCAGTGGCTTCCACACAGGGATAGGGTTCACATGGATAACACAGGTGCCAATGAGCCAGGTGGTAAACTGAGGCCACCTAGAGATGAGTCACTAGGGTTGGCCACCTTCTGTTTATAGGACCCAGTCAGGAGTGGGGCTCCCAACTTCCAGGAAGAAGCGACTGTGACCCAGAGCTGGTGCCATGAGTGGACTTGTTCCCCAGGACCAAACAGCAGATGACCAGTTTTATCCTTTCCTCTGCTTCCCAGTTTCCCACCAGTGTGTCCACGGGTAGAACCATCGAGAAACCAACCCTGGGTGCCTAGGAAATACAGCTGGCAGGAGCTAGCCCCACAATACAGGGAGGAGCAGGGAAAGTTGAGAGATGATCTAGGAGTGGCCTGGTCAAGGACGGTACAGTTTATAGAGTTGACACACGGTGTATGAATTCCGGCAACAAGGTGATCCCACGGATGTTTTCCTGGGCTCATTTCCTTCTTATTTCCAAAGCTGAGATCATGCTTTCTTTATAATTTTGTTCTTTCTTTTTAACATTCTGTCTCAATAATTTCTCCCATCCCTGAAACAGGATGTGAACACTCAGAGTCTTTAATACTCCATTTTATTAGTGGGCCACATGTTCCTTGATATGCTTCTATCTTGCACGGTAAGAGCACGTCCAGTGTTTCACAAATGTAACTCTGTGAGGCACATCTTCATGCATTATTCAGAGTTCAGACTCCTCCTCTGTCACCTGTTTATGGAATTATTGCTCCAAGTATCCAAAAGTTCCCATGACTCTTGAAGTCTGTGCTCTAATTCCTTTTCAGTAGTTGTGTTTTTCAGCCTCTTCCTTTTTACTTCAATGGTCACCAGTGTTTGTCAGCTGTACTGATCCCTGTGGGTGTCCTCTGTCTTTCACTGCTCCTGGTGAAAGAAAAAAAATACTCTCCATAGTTCTAATTATGTTTATCTTTTGGAGACTTAGTATTTTTAACATACATTTGCCCTTTTTATTGCAAATATTGTGGTGTGTCTTTTTTCTGCTCATTTATGTATTGGGATTATTATAATGTTTTGTGGATTGGAACAGACTTATGTGTTATAATCTTGATTCCTTTCTTTCCTCTACTTTCAGAAAAATCCTGGGTGTGTGTTTGTTTCTGTTCCTTTTTGAGAAAGCATCCCTGTGGCTGATGGAACTTCTGCTGGAGCTCAACTGCCAAATGACACATTTGCTCTCGGGCAGGTCCTGTCCCTTGTACCTTGGGGACCATGATGTCCACATTTGTCGGGGACTGCCTCCGGCCGGGAAATCCCTGCCATTACAAGATGGCGCTTGGCTCACTGCCAGCAAAATACGCTGCAAGTAAACAACGAACGTTCTGGTGAAGCCCGCCTAAAGGAGGACATAGTCATTGGCTGTTTCAAATTTAATCAGCATAGTAACAGGACTCTCATTGTCTCTCGCTATTGCTTGGCCCCTTATTGGTCACCCTGCCGCATATAAGCTAAGGAAGTTGACGGAATAAACAGATGAAGCATTAACACCATACGAGGCTGATTGTTCTTGCAGGCCGAGGGCGACAAATGGTGCCGAAACCTGGGAATCATTAAGAGCAGTAAACCTTGCAAGGAGAAAAACCACAGGTAAGCGGGGAAGGGATCACGATCAAAGTGGTGGGAATCTTGTACAAGACCGCAACAAGAAGTGGGGCGGCCATAGAGCCGGGATTTTCTTATCGCTTGTGAAATTAACCTAAGCCGCCAGATGGGTTCTGAATTATCAAAATCTAGATTGGAGGGTTCTTTAAAGGACCTTCTCAAAGCCAACGGAAATCAAAAACTGCCAGAGCATTTCTAACTACAGTGGAAACTGTTGCACCTTGGTTTTTGGATGTGGGTTTGTTAAATATTCCGCAATGGGACCATTTAGGAAAGGATCTTAAGAAAAGAGATAAAAGCAAACCATTGCCGCCCGGAACATTAGCTATATGGACTCTGGTCAGAGGATGCCTTGGGGGACATAAGCCGAGATGTGAGTCAGCTATTCAGGAGGGAGCTGAGGCCCTTGAGGAAGTTAAAGAGGAACGGTCATCTCGTGCTTCAGAAAGAAACGGTTCTAGCGAAGAAGAAGAGGAAATGTCAGGGGAGGAGTTAGAGCGAAAGGTTGTGCAGAAACCTGAGCCCTTACAGTCTTTGCCCACAGCAACCCCTAGTGCCCCACTACCGTATAACACTTGTACGAATAGGGATATATGTGGTTGTCATGCACCTACCACTGAGAGTTGGGCAACTAAATGGAAAGAAGCTGGTCTCACCTCAGGTTTCCCAGTTTTAGAGAACCAAAATCACCAACGATACCACCAGCCACTTGACTTTAAGTTAGTCAAGCAATTGAAGGAAGCAGGTATGCAGTATGGCCCTCAAGTGGCTTTTACTATCTCCTTAGTGGAGTCCATAGCAGGAATGAACTTAATTCCAGAAGACTGGGGGAATCTAGCAAGGACCGCACTTTCCGGGGGACAATACTTGGTATGGAAGACAGCATGGCAAGAACACTCTCAAGATGTTGCTCTGCGCAATGCCGCAACCGGTAACCCGCAGTAGAATTTAGACATGCTTATGGGCATGGGACCCTATGTGGGCAGGAATGAGCAATTACAGTATAACCCTGCAGTATACTTACAAATTGCAGCCTCTGCAACCAAAGCGTGGAAAACACTTCAGGGTAGTGGGGACTTACAAGGTCAGTTATCTAAGGTAATACAAGGATCAAATGAAGCATATGCTGATTTTGTTGCAAGGTTGATGCAAATGGCTGGAAGGATCTTTGGTGATGCAGACACTGCTATGCCTCTAATTAAACAACTGGCTTATGAACAGGCCAATAAATGGTGCAAAGAGGCTATCAGACCATGGAAAGCTAAGGATTTAAGTACATATATCAAAGTATGCAGAGACATTAATGACAGTGTTATACAAGGGCAGGTGCTAGCGTCGGCCATTACCCAAGGTTTTCAAAGCATTCAAGGACCCCAACGTAGAAATAATAAGGGAGGCACAGAGGGTTGTTATAAATGTGGAGCCCAAGGGCATTTCAAGCGGGAGTGCCCTGGGAACAAGGGCCCAACCCAAGTAACAAAACGACCTGGCTTGTGCCCTAGGTGTGGCAAAGGTGCTCATTGGGCCAACGAGTGTCAATCAGTGAGAGATATACAAGGCAATCCTCTACCACCCAAAGACTCAAAAAACAGGAAGCGGGGCCCTTCACCCCAGGGCCCTCAAATGTATGGGGTGCTCCAACAAGTGGCCTGCTCGCATTATCTGCCGATGAGCCCAGGCGGGCCACAAGAGGGAGTGCCAGATTGGACAGCTGCACCACCACCAGACTCGTATTAACTCCTGAGATGGGTACCCAGATAGTAGAATCGGATTTCAAAGGCCCATTGCCTCAAGACACTGTGGACCTCTTGTTAGGGCGAAGTTCCACAGCATTAACAGGATTAACTGTTCATCCGGGGGTTATAGATGCTGATTACACAGGAGTAGTTAAAATATTAGTGTCCTCCCCGCGTGGATTTACAGCCATCAGCCCAGGCGATAAGATAGCACAGATCCTAGTATTGCCGAGCTGTCACAGACTCTTTAAAAGCTCAGGAAGATCACGAGAAGAGAGAGGGTTTGGATCAACAAGAGCACCGCTAACTTGCCTTACACTTGGGATGAACGATAGATCCCTTTACTCTTTATGGATCAAAAATAAAAAAAATTCATGGGCCTATTGGATACTGGAGCCGATCGTAGCATCGTTAATGAGGTTGATTGGCTGAAAGAATGGCCCCTACAAAGGGCCGATCAAACCCTTAGAGGTCTAGGAATTGCCCAAAGCCCCATGTGCAGTGCTGCAACGCTGCCATGGAAGGAGGACGAAGGTCATAGTGGACTCGTGCAACCTTACGTCCTCAAAATTCCCATCTCCTTATGGAGAAGAGATATACTCACTCAAATGGACCTAAAACTAACCACTGAAACATTTTATAGCAGAGAAGCCCGTAATATAATGTCAAGGGACGGCTATTCAGGCGTCGGCGGCCTAGGGAAACAGCAACAAGGAACTCCTTATCCTACTCCCCTTAGCAGTTATTCATCCTCTGGAATTGGTGGACCAGGACTGGGTTTTTCATAGGGGCCACTGAACCTCTAGAGATTCAGTGGAATAATAATAAACCTGTGTGGGTTTCTCAGTGGCCCCTGCCTAAAGAAAAATATAAGCTTCCCACATATTGGTATGCGAACAACTTACTGCTGGCCATATAAAACCCTCCACCTCACCATGGAACACACCCATCTTCGTCATTAAGAAAAAGTCAGGAAAATGGCACTTACTACATGACTTGAGGGCAATTATTGCCCAGATGATCACCATGGGGGCAGTACAATTAGGGTTACCTCTTGTGTCTGCCCTCCCTACAGAATGGCCTTCGATTGCTATTGATATCAAGGATTGCTTTTTCTCTATCCCACTGCACCCAGACGATACCCCTCGTTTTGCCTTTACAATACCTACCATTAACCTTTCTAGCCTGGATCAATGATATGAGTGGACAGTCCTCCCCCAAGGCATGGCCAATAGCCCCACAATGTGTCAACTTTACGTTGATCAAGCCCTTCAAAAGGTCAGAAAACTACACCCCTTAGTCATAATATATCATTACATGGATGACATATTATTGTGCCATGAACAGGAAGAACAGATCGAAAGGGCTCTTGTGTTTCTTGTCAAACATTTCAAGCAGTTTGAGTTACACATAGCACCAGAAAAAATCCAAAAAACATCTATCAAGGACTATTTGGGCACTAGACTTGATGATACTAAAGTTAAACCTTTAAAGGTAACCCTACGAACAGATAATTTAAAAACATTAAATGACTTACAAAAGCTACTAGGAGACATTAATTGGATTAGGCCTTATTTAAAGCTTACAAAACAAGAATTACATCCTTTATTTGAAACGCTCAAAGGAAATGCTGATCTCAATTCACCCCGTCATATGTCCAGACAAGCCCACGCAGCTATCGAGTTAATTCAAAAAAGACTGGAAGCTGCTCAGGTTGACAGAATTGATTATTCAAAAATGCTATATTATTGCATTCTCGCTGTGAAACGAGCCCCCGCTGTGGTCTTCTGGCAGGAAGGACCCATATCATGGGTCAACCTAGCCTACTCCCCAGGAAAAATTCTGCCATGGTATCCAAACGCCATTGCAAAAATTATACTGAAGGGTGTAAAACTCAGTGTCACAGGATTTGGCAGACAACCTGACATCATCGTCACTCCCTATACACAAGACCAATTAACCTGCTTAGCAGCATGTGATGACGATTGGGCTATAACCATGACCATTGTCACAGCAAAGTTCGACAATCATTATCCTACAAGCCCATGGCTTCAATTTAGCTTACTTAATCCATCCACTCATTTACCCTAGGGCAACTCGCCACAAATCACTCGATGGTGCTAAATTGGTTTTCATTGATGGATCCAAACATGGGGTGGGTGCTATAGTCACAAAGGAAAAAAAATTGGACCTTCCTGTTTCAGAGCTCTTCCCCACAGGTCACAGAGCTACTTACCGTTACAAAAGCCTTTCAACTATTTCATCATGAACCCTTCAACCTCTTGTCAGATAGCAAATATGTTGTTCAAGCCATTTCCATTCTTGAAAATGTAGGTCATATTAGTACCAAATCCTCTATTACCAAAGCCTTAAAAAACCTCCAAACAATAATATGGGACAGAAAAGCCCCCTTTTTTATAGGTCATATCAGAGCACATACAACTCTACCTGGTCCCCTAGCAGAAGGTAACCACACCTCGGATCTACTAACAAAAGAACGGTTTATCTTTACAATAGAGGATACATTACAACAAGCAAAACACTTTCACAAACTGTTTCATGTAAATGCACTCACACTCAGATTTAAATTTAATATAACAAAAGCTCAAGCCTGAGACATAGTTGTATCCTGTAAAAACTGTGTGATGCTGCTTCCGTCACCTTCCCTAGGAGTAAATCCACGCGGTTTACTGCCCAACCATATATGGCAAATGGATGTAACTCACATCCCTGAATTCGGCAAACTCAAATATGTACATGTCCCAGAAGATACCTGCTCGGGAGTCATTTTTGCCTCTATCCATACAGGAGAAAAAACCAAAGACGTTATTTCCCACTGCCTTCAAGCCTTCGCCACTTGGGGTAAACCCCGACAAATAAAAACGGACAATGGCCCTGCATATACTTCACAATCATTCCGCAGTTTCCTTGCCCAACTAGATATTACCTTAAATCACGGTATTCCCTACAACCCTCAGGGACAAGCTATAGTAGAACGCACCCATTTGACCCTCAAACAAGCTCTTTTAAAACAAAAAGGGGGAATAGGGGACACGTTTCGGTCCCCTAAAGACAAACTAAACACGATTCTATTTATTTTAAATTTTTTAACACTTGATAAAAATGGACATGCAGCAGCTGAGAGACATTCAGCACGTACCAACTCCTCCCCCAAGCCTTTAATCCTTTGGAAGGATTTACAGGACAGTGGAAGGGTCCAGACCCTGTACTAATCTGGAGCAGAGGTTCTGTTTGTGTTTTTCCATAGGACAAGGAAGTACCTATTTGGATTCCTGAGCGGTTAACCCGACAAGCCCCAGACCCTGAAGACGGCACTAAAGAAGATGCCACTGATACTACTGATATGGGGAGCATTAACACTCCACCTCCCTTCGATAGCGACCCGTGAATTGTGAGCAATTCTTAAAGCCTGGCCCTACCCTTTGCCAGTTACTAACTCCTCATTAATATTCCCTCCATTTTTTACAACTAATCAAACATCAGTACTGCCTACTGTACACAATTCGCCCAACATCGCGTCTTTACAGAATCATACCTTCTATCTGCCAGGAACTGTGTGCTTTACTATTACCTTCGACGTGAACCAAACATCACCCCCATGTATCCAATTGAGTAATCAAACACTCGGACATTTTCAGCCATATAATCACACTGCCGTTAAAGGTAATGTTACCGTCTTACAGGGTCTTACCCCCATCAAACCCCCAAATGCTACAGGGCCCTATCAACCTGTTACATTACCTCACTGTAAACAAACAAGATCCTGGCCCCCTGAATGGTCTGGATGCCAAAAAACACTCTTCAATCAGTATTTCTCACTGAAACTCATGATTATACTTTTACACCAAAGTTTCCTACTATTAAAAATGAGACTTTCCAAGGATACAATTATACATACCAGAATCCCAAGTTAAGCAACCTCTCTTCACCTTTTGGGGCTTGGTTGCTTTGCAATACCTTAGGAGCATGCTCTGATATCTCACCCATGTCTATGCTTAAAGGCGGGGTTCTCTTTAACTGTTCCTATAAACAAAATATAACAGTACGATTCGAAACGACAGTGCAAGTGAACAATCGCAATCAAAATATGACCTTCCCCCCAACGCCTGTTTGCATAGCTTCTCCTTTTCTTTTCCTCCTCTTTAATGGCAGCAATCTTGATGATGATCCTCTCAATTGCTCAAATGACAATTATCCTTATCCCAATGCTGGAACGGTACCAACTTTCGCTCTGCTGTTGTCATGCGTATTCCCACTAACATTCCAGTCCCTGTTTCTATTACAGATGATGTATCCATAGTTCTTCTCTCACGACAAAAAAGAGACTTCGGAATCACTGCTGCCATAATAGCCGGCAGCTACAGCTGCCACCGTGGCATTGGCCACTATGGTACCAACAGCAGAGGCCTTAAATACTTTAGCTGAGGGTACTGCAACTGCCTTACAAATGCAGTCGCAGTTGAATGCCCACCTTAAGGCTGGTTTATTAATTCTCAATCAACGAGTGGACCTACTGCAAGAACAAGTAGACCTCCTGGCAGATATTATGAGTGGTGGTTGCCTCGTTCCCTATCCCGCCCTTTGTGTTACCCCTGTAAAATTCTCTCAATTTTATAAGGCCAGGAATTCCTCCCAACAGCTCTCCCAGTATTTGCAGGGTGCTTGGTCTGACGATTTTCAAAATTTCACACAAATCCTTCTGGCTGAGATAACTCGAGTAAATAGTACGCATGTGCAACCAGTTTCCCTCCCAGAGCTATTTCAAACATTCAGCAATATGTTCCAGTTCACCAAACAATGGGCTGGCACAATTGGTCTTCTTGTCCTCCTTCTTATTGGCATTCTGCTTCTATTCAGAAAAGTTCGCCAATGGAGAATGCAGCAGCGAGAGCAGAGCCGAGCTATAGTACAAGCCCTTATGTCAATAGAGGCTGGAACATCTCCCCAGATATGGCTAAGCATGCTAGATCAGTAGTCAAAGATGGGTAAGATCAGTAGAGAAACATACCAACCTAAAACAGGACAGAGATCATCGATATCTTGTGTCTGATGACGGGTAAGGATGTTTTCTGCTACTGACGACCTAAGACAGGCACGATCTCTGCCATAAAACAAAAAAGGGGGAGATGTCGGGGACCGCCTCCGGCCGGGAAAGTCCCCGCCATTACAAGATGGCACTTGGCTCACTGCCAGCAAAATACGCTGCAAGTAAACAACAAACGTTCTGGTGAAGCCCGCCTAAAGGAAGACATAGTCATTGGCTGTTTCAAATTTAATTAGCATAGTAACAGGACTCTCATTGGCTCTTCCCATTGCTTGGCCCCTTATTGGTCACCCTGCTGCATATAAGCTAAGGAAGTTGACGAAATAAACAGATGAAGCATTAACACCATACCAGGCTGATTGTTGTTCTTGCGGGCCGAGGGCGACACACATTCTGTAACAGTGCTTCTCCAGGCCATTGTTTCTCTTTCCCTTCAGAGCAACAACCCACTGCCTGGCACAGCCAGGTCCGGGCTGGGGCACCTACGTGACCTATATGTGGAGCCATTTTCCTGAGGGCCACCTGCATGGGTCTGGGTCTCCATGTTACCACCAAGTCCATGGTGGTGCAGCCACGAGCAGGGGGCCCCTGTGACGGTTGTCCAAGGAGCAGATGCGTGAGCCTTCTTACAGTTGTACCTGCCTTTCTTTCTCCCAGACCCAGCACGCCCGAAACTGAGCCCTCCCATGCCCCTGTGATAACTAGTTACATCACTGTTTGGCTGTTTGAGTTAAACTTGCTTGTCAACCTTGTTCACATATTATTTTGAAAAGATCGGAAACAGCTTGTGCCTTTACAGAACATGTGTCCCAGGGCCCTGGTACCTTGTGATGCTCCCATGGAGAGGAGTACTGGCGAGTCACCGGGGAAATGCACTTTTTCTGTCTTTGCCTCTGCCCTTGTCCTACCTAAAATCAAGCTCCTTTTCTCTCCTAAAATATGTTAGATTTCATGTCCTCTGTTTACATGTCATCTCTTCTCATTGTGGGATTCACTACCCTGTACCAGTGTCACTCTCCCAGGGCTTAGGAAGGATGGACTGACAAGACAGGGGAAAAGGACACATGACAAATGAGCTAGGTTTTCAGCGGAGAGACAAGTTAACTTTGGTGCATTTGCAGAACTGGGGCATGAAGCTGTGATTTTGGGGTGTATATGCTAGCTTCCTGGGGACACCTTGACAAGCAATCCCAACTCAGGCTGGCTGTGGGCACGGCTCTGGCTAACAGGCAGCCTCCTCTTGCACACTTTCCCTACTGGCAAATGCCTTGGAAAAAGTTTGGTTGGAATTCTCCACCACTCTCCCCATATCTCAAATGGACCAATGAATACATTGATGTCTCCTGTGCGTTAATCTGATTTACCTCCTAAGAGGTTTCAAAAAGTAATTTTCATGTGGCTTTATTTTCTTCTCACCCTTAAGTAATGAAGACTGGTTTTCCTCTCCCCCTCCAGTTCCCGTGGGGCTGTGCATTGCCCAGAGGTTAGCAAGGCATCCCCCAGGCTTGGGGCGGGGGGGGTTGCATGGTGAAGATAACAACGTGTGGCAGACACCAGAGTGGGAACATGCACTTCTGGGAAGGCTCCGTGCTCAGAGCTAGAATCAGTGTGGAAAGTCAGTGTGTGAGGACAGTGTCTAAGGAACCTGATTGGCCAAAATGTTGGGACAGTTTGCTGTAGGCATGGAATTACATGAGAAAAATCCTTCAGCATGTGGTCCAGACTGGCTTGGAGGAAGGACAGAGCAAGGAAAGAGCTCGGGTCACGTGGCCATATGAGATGAAAAGACTCAAGTGTTTGGAGTCCTCTGAACACAACATTGCTATGGAAGGTCCTAGAGCTTGTGACCTTATCCCTCCACAGGTTTAGATGGGCAGGTGCTGTGGACTGAATGTTGGGTCCTCCAGCCCCTCAGTTCATATGCAGAAGCTGATGATGGTCAGTTATTAAGTCCTTGGGAGATGAACAGCCACTCTCCGGGGACTTAACCAGACTATCCCTACAATTCAACACCCATTTTCAAAAATCAGTGAGCAGTGCCTCTCTACTAAAATGTGAAGTATAATATTTGGTGGTCTTGTGAACAGTGAACTTTTCTTTTTCTGCATGGCATCCACGTGGCAGTGTTGCCAAGCGGAGGGATAGACACCTGCCCTGGGACAGGTTTCCTGAGGATTGAGCACTCAACCCTCAGGGAACCTGTCCCAGGGCAGATGTCTATCCCTCCTCTTCGCAGGTTATGTTCCTACTTAAAAACAACTCTGTCAACCTCCACAAATCCAGCCGCGAAGGGTACCAGAGAAAAGGAGCATGAAACAAAAGTAAAACTCAGTGGGATGCATCTCATGATACCACAGCAGGGCTGAGGCTGATTTTCCAATTAACTAGTGAATGAATGCCATTGACCCCATGTGGGCTGGGCTCTCCTCATACTCTCCCATCGGAACCTTTAAGGACCGCAACCTCAGAGTCACTTAAGACAACCTGAAGGAAACAACTTCCATTATGACAACAGCCCTTCATTGTTCTAACTCCTTCCAAATTCCACGCTGAACCTCAGAGCGTGATCTAAGACAGACATGTCTTTAAGGATCTGTCAACAGACATTTGGTGAACACAACGGAATTATGGGAGGACACGATACCCAGTCCCTGGAGTGGTAAAGGTTTACGATTTCTGGGAAGTTCACCACATGACAGTGAATCATACCTTCTTCTCCCTCACACGAGTTTCTTGATCACCCAGTAAAGTCAGGATTAGACACATGATAGATGCCAACCCACTCTGCTCAATTGCAGAGCGCGTCCTGGGGGGAGCCTCTGGGGGAAGCTGAGATGTCCTCCCAGTCCGTCATGAGAAATCCCATCAGATGGAGCCATCCCATGACAGGAAGAAAAAAATATCTACTTATTGCAGAAATGGTTTGGATGTTTCCAGTGAAAATTATTTAAACGCTACACGGATTTCACCACAAGAAAATGGGTTGTGCTTTTCACGTTTGGAGAGCACCCCCTCCCCCCATGCCATGGTATTTAAACTCAAAATGTAATGGACACAAATATTTCCAACGAAATTTAAGATTGCTCATGAACAAAGAAAACAAAAATAAAATGTGCCAAAAGCTTTTAAACATCCTGAATTATAAATTCTCCACTAGAAGTCAGACCTTTTCTTTTTCTTGTCTTTTTTCCTGTTTTCAGCAATCCCCGGGCTTGCAGGAACCCACTCCTGGCCAAGAACCATGCACTCAGGACCCAGGTGTTGGCAGGTGGAGGGTTCCCCGGGGCCTCCCGGGTGATTGGGTACTCAGATGTCTACCCACAGGAGCACCTGTGCTCACAGAGTTCTCCCACGCAACATTTTCCCCCACTTGCTTATGTTTGTTTGCTTGTAAGCTTCTCAAAGGAGCCGGGAGTGTTGGGGGCCCTTGTGGTATTTTTGAATGCTTTCTGGAATATTCAACAATCCTGCAAATAGTGTAATCATGTGGTTATACCCGACCACAGGAAGCCATTTACAAAAATTATACTTTTTCTGTTTTTTGTCTTCAGTGGACTTCCCAGACATTCAGAAGCCTGCTCAGAAAACTAGCTTCTCATGAGAATGCGTGAGCCTGAATTGGAAGTAAGCATGATTTCAGGGGGAAAGACAACTTAGTAGCAAGAAAAAAAGGGGGGGGCCTGGATAAAAGTCTAGTATAGGACGAGGCCACAGTGAGAAGACTGGCTTCCTGTAACTCGTTTCACAAGAGACAGTGGATATTTCTAGGATGATACCACATGGTGAGCTGCCTAGAAATAAAGTCACAGGGTCATTAAAACACAGAAGAAAGTGAGACTACTATGTGTCAGGGAAGAAAATGAGATTCCATTTTGAAAACTAAAATTTATCAGGGGCAAATGTCGTCACAGTATTACTTGCTTTAATCCCTGAAGCAGTCAAAAAGTGAGGTGATACATTTTCTATTATATTTAAATAAATGATCTTTTCTCCATGTGTAGGGTTTATGCTCTAGGTGAAAATTTACACCTGCATTTTCCAAGCTTCCCTTCAATGCTGGCATTCTGTGCTTCTGACGTGGGTCTGGGAAAGGTCCCCCAGTTCCATACAAAGGCCCAGAATCTTGAGTGTGACTGCATAACCCACTGTGGTCATGTCATACAGCACGCAGAACAGGGAGATTATCCGGCAGTGCCTGATCCAATGACACACGCCCTTAAAACCTGAGAACTTTCTCTGGCTGGTGGCAGAAGAGAGAAGCAAAAGGAGAAGTCAGAGTCCACACACTGCAAGGATTGACTCACCATTGCTGGCCTTGAATGTGAAGGACGCCAGGTGGGAGGGAGCATGGGCCGCCTCCAGGGAGCAGAGCGTGACCCCTCCAGGTGACAACCAGCAAGATACCAGCATTCTCAGGCCTGCAATCACGGGGAACAGGATTCTGCCCTCAATCCAAATAAGCCACAGGAGACCCAGAGGCAAGCCCAGGCCAGCTCTCCTGAACGCCTGACTTACAAAACCAAGACAATAAATCGATGCTGTTTGAGCCCCTAAGGCTCTGTCTGGTACTTGCTGGAAGAAAACTAAGACAGCTGGCCTGTGGCATTTATCAAATTCCTAAGTGATTTAATGCCATTGGAGTCAATGGTCAGCTCCAGAACTGGCTACCTACCCGCCACGTGTGTTCTCCCACATATGACTTACACATTCTGTGTTGTTGCCTTCTTTTCATCTGAACGCAAATACATATACAGCTCTTTGTATTTTTTTTTATTTTTTTATTTTTTTTAAAGATTTTATTTATTTACTTGAGAGAGAGACAGTGAGAGAGAGCATGAACGAGGAGAAGGTCAGAGAGAGAAGCAGAGCTGGGAGCCCGATGGGGGACTCGATCCCGGGACTCCAGGATCATGACCCGAGCCGAAGGCAGTCGTCCAACCACCTGAGCCACCCAGGCGTCCCAATATACAGCTCTTTTTAAAGTGGTAAGACCAGGCCATCATGTTGACTGGGTTTTTTCCTTCTAACTTGTTTGGAATCTGGGAGTCTTTTATTTTCATCACTAGCGAAATCCGGCAGACACAGGTAACGCACAATCCTCTGAAGTTGACTGGTTCTCTCTGGAGAGATGGGGACTGTTGTTTCTTGTACCAAGTTTGAGCGCATTCAAACCTTCCAGAATCAGATTTCACGTTGCAAAATTCACCTTCATTTTGTTGTGGATGTTTGGGGTTGGGATGGCTTATCGAGTTTCCCGTGCCCCAGCTCACTGACTTTCATGTGTTCACGACGCACGTGAGGGGAGTCTGTCATGCATGAATTGTTCTAAAGAAAATCAAACTCATTCTAAGGTTTAACTCCCTTTAAAAAAGTAGTTTCTACATTGTTCGTGCAAAGTTCCAGTTCAGGTTGGGCATTAAAGGCTGATTTTGGGGACAATCAGAGCGCAAATCAGAGCCAGCCCCAGGTGCACCAACCAGCAGACAACATCTTTGCTGCGGCACGAGACACAGAAGGAGGTATTTGGCATGAGCCCAAGTATGCAATCTTGGGAGCGATCCATGATATTGTGTGCATGTGTTCCTTCCTTTTCCTCCCATTGGATGATCAATGTCCTTATTTTCCCCTTGATTTGACTCTCCTGGAAACATCCAGCAAAACTAATTCAAGCAAGGGCTTAGAAGCCCAGGAGAGGGCAATGCCAAGAAGCCAAGGATAGAGACAGGACATAAAAGTTATAAAAATGTGGAAAGTGGGGAACTAGGCAGATGCAATGCTTGAGAAATAATTCCCACCTGCACAGACAGTGTTTGTGGCCACAGCTCTCTAGCAGGTGGTGTGGACACAGCTCCTGGGGCACATACTTTATGCTGGGAGAGGCAGAGACCTACGAGCCATCGCTTCCTCCTTCAGGGACACCCTCTGGTGACCTGTCCCCATGACAGCAGCGATGCCAGGCTACTGAGCTCAAATTCTGTCTCCCCTGTGAACACTGTATTATCACTGCAGGGGCATCTGTTGTTGCTTCAAACTTCTGGAATACGTCCTGGTTATTCTGCTCTTCTGTAAACAACATGATTTGGTTGTTTATGGCACAAATAATTTCTTACTCCAGGGAAGATAAACTATATCTCTTATTCCATGTTTCTCCTATTTCTCTCTATTACTGCTGAGGGCAAACATAAGAAAGGAATGGATTTGGTTAAAATAGAAAAGCATAGCAGGGTGAGTTCATGGAGAAAATAAATGTAATTTAATGATTCTGGGACACACGCGCATTAGGGGAAATCCAAGGCGGGGGTGAGTAGGTCAGGCACTACTGCATTGCTGGGATGCGTTCCTGATTGGTCATAAAAACAAAAAGGCTCTGACCTTCTTCAGCATCTTCTCTCTCGTAATTCTGATTTTTTGAAACAAACTTCTGACCTGTGCATTGTCTTTGGTTGCGTGGATTTACCATGCTCTATTCTCACAAAGTAACCTGGCTAATTTTCCCTCCCAAGCAACGCTTCCCATTCGACAATTATTTGGGAGACAATGGAACCAATTACTTCACTTAAAATCTGTTTAAAATAATCAGTAATTTTAAACAGCAAATTAGACACCATTTTCTCCAAGTAAGAATTCGTGGTTGAACCCTCAACTTTTCATTTCATTGATAAAATCCATTATTTTAGTTTTTTTGTTCTTTTGAAAGTATACCGCAGATTTAAACGTTCTGAAAATGAGAGACTCTCAGAAAGAAACCATTTGCTTCCCTCATGGGGTCAGTCCATGGCCCTGGATTTTGTGTTGGGATGGAAACACTGCCTTCATCCCATTTACAAAATCTGATGGATCGATTGTGGCTGCCTGGAGCCTCGACTCCACTTGGAGGAGAATCTGGTGATCAGTTAGTCATGTCTGCCGGGAATGGCAGGGGGTGGTGTGGAGTGTATAAGAACTTTGGACAGTGCGTCTTTGTTACCAGGACCTGAAAATGTGCCTTCAATCTGTTTATTTTATGACCATCAGTGTCGACAGATTGAGTAGAATATCCTAATATCTAGTGGAAAAAAAGAAAAGAACTGACATGAATTCAAATATCAATTTTTTTTAAATGGAGATGTCTTATATAATGACATTTGGCTAAATGTAAAAACAGCAACAGTCGCTAATACCTATTGAGTGACGAGGACATGCCAGGAACTGTTCTAGATGAGTTCCTGTGTCTGTCCATTATGTTATATATAATCAAAGGTATTGATTGTCTCGAGTATTTTCTAAAACATGAGAGACAGAAAACGTTCAAGGGAGGTTCTTGCAAAATAAAAAAGAGAGAAACCCTCTTATATCATTATACGAAGTATAGTTTTTATACTCAAAACAAGTCACTGAGAATCTTTAAGGAAGGTAATAGCTGTGATCATATTTTTTTAAGAAAGTTTAAAGGGAATTCCAATTAAAAATGAGTCAATGGATTTACACACAGATGAACCCTCATTGCTGCAAATGTGCAGTCCTGATAGATAAATTATATAAAGGGAAAGTGAAGAGGAATAGGCATGCTATTTTTTTAAATTTTTTCAATTTATATATTTTCAGAAAAAAAGTATTCATTATTTTTTCACCACACCCAGTGCTCCATGCAATCCGTGCCCTCTCTAATACCCACCACCTGGTACCCCACCTCCCACACCCCCGCCACTTCAAACCCCTCAGATTGTTTTTCAGAGTCCATAGTCTCTCATGATTCACCTCCCCTTCCAATTTACCCGAACTCCCTTCTCCTCTCTAACAACCCTTGTCCTCCATGATATTTGTTATGCTCCACAAATAAGTGAAACCATATGATAATTGACTCTCTCTGCTTGACTTATTTCACTCAGCATAATCTCTTTCAGTCCCGTCCATGTTGCTACAAAAGTTGGGTATTCATCCTTTCTGATGGTGGCATAATACTCCACAGTGTATATGGACCACATCTTCCTTATCCATTCGTCCGTTGAAGGGCATCTTGGTTCTTTCCATAGTTTGGTGACCGTGGCCATTGCTGCTATAAACATTGGGGTACAATAGGCATGCTCTTAAACAAAATCCACCATGCCATGGGCAGGAGGGAGCAAAGCAGAGAGTGAAGCCAAAGTCATGGGGCCAGTGTTCCCAGGCTGTTCACATGTTCCCCCACATGGGGAGCAGGGACCATGTTTTTAAAGACTTGACACCAGGGCTGAAGGTGAGACTGTTCACCCCTGAAACGAGGCAGAGAGGCTGTTTTCAATGATACCTGAGCCTCTGACTTGTATGGAACAAGAGACATGGGGAGCAGGGATTGAAAGATTAAGCTCATGACGAGAGCTGAATGAAGCCCATGCTGGTCTGCAGTCCCCAACCTCACAGGGGGGAAGGAGCTTCAGACCACTGCAAATCCTGGTCCTGACTGAGGGAGCTGGGAGCCTGGGGGTAACAACCCCCCACAAAACCCCAGCATATGTGTGCATATGTGCGCACACACACACATCATATCATCATACCACACACACATCATATCACACACACACACCACAGACATCATATCACACACACATGTATACATGCACACATGCATATGCCATATCAGCACATCACACATACACACCCCACACATAGACCACACACATATCTCTCTCACACACACACAGAGCATATCACCACACACACATGCACATTCCCAGACACCACACATCTCACACACACACACACACACACACACACACACACACACACACACACCCTGTACCCCCACTTCATACCACATAACACACAGTTTGCAGGTTGAAGATGCTTCTGCTCATAGGAGCCTACAAGTTAAATTTACCAAACCCATAAAGAAATATCATGCTAAAAATAACAGCAAAATTAATACCAGAGAATTACCTGAGGTTGTAGAAATTGAATTTAGAGAAGGTTTTGGCAAAGATTTTAGCATTAGTATGTATAAGAACCTTAAGAAGATAAATTAAACTAAACTATCCATTAAAATAAAAAAAAATGCAACACATGAACAGGCAGATGTGAAATGAGAATAGGGTAACTTAGAAATGTCCGTTAGGGAACGGGCACCCTGCCAGAGAGACTGGAAGAAGGCAACACTTTTACAAAGGGAGTTTTTAAAAAATAAAAAAGTCTGTTTGCTAGATAACAACTGGATGTATGCATTTAAACTTGTCCCCTTAGTCCGCTGACCAGGAGCCCACTGTGTGCCTGGGATGGAATGCTGTGGAGGACGAACCTCTCCAGGGCTCTGTATGAGTTTTAATGTTTTCAGCATAATAAAGAGAAAAGCCAGTTAGAAATATCTTTAAACCATAGGAAAAGTTAGCCCACATAACAAGAAGGCCAGAGTAGGGCAGCTCCAGAGTTGATGCCTTTGGGGGCTCAGCGATGTCATCAAGGATCAGGTTGCTTCCATCTTTCTGCTCTACCATCCTCAGTGTATCCTGCCCAGAGTAACCCCCACCTTGTGACCCCAGCATAGCTGCCATTGCTCTGCGCATTCACAGGTTGGCCTCAACAAGCATACAGGACACCAGAAGGAGACAAGGGACTATTTCTTCCAGGTCTATTTCTTGACTAGACTATTTGTGGTTTACCTGGTGGAGCGGGGCATGGGACCCAGCACCCTCTGAAGACATGGAAGGTGAGCATCAGGAAGTAAGACACAGCATCAAATATTAGCACAGGACTGCTGGCTAGTAATTCCTTCATCATCTCAGATGCCACAGGTCCTCATGGCAAGATCCTGGTAATGACGGCATTGTGGACTAATGTCTCCTCATACCCACACCACAGTAGCCAGAAGATACCAGGCAGCTGGAATATTCAGGAAAGAGTCTCAGGTGTGCAGTTTCTTCAGAGACCCTATAAAGAAACTATTGGGGACACTGCACATCCTCAAATCTAGCAGCCCATCTCCTGGGTGATGGTTGCCTTTACAAAATGCTCCTCTGTATCTTGTGACTGGGTTTTATCTTGAATATAAATGTACTATTTTGGAATTGTTTTATTTCTGTTGTCTTTATGTTTTCTATTTGTCTCCATTTCCCCTCCACTAGTTATACCAGTTCCTGTCCTTTTGTCCTTGACCTCCTCACAAAGTCTCTGGTGTTTCACTCAGACATAGTTCAGTCTTGCTTTGAGATCTCTGGGGAGAACCTTTTCTTGTAAGAGGCAGATTTGTCCTGTTTTCATCTACTAGTATATTTATTCATATTCCTGTGATCTGTTCAAAGTCTTCCTTTGTTTCCTGTATATTTCCATATTTTCTTCTCTTCTCTGCTTTTGGAGTTTCCTCTGATAATGTTAAGGTTCAGTAAGCATATGTTTGATTACTCTGGGGGTTAACTTTTTATTTTATTTTTTTATTTTTTTTAAATTTTTTAAAGATTTTATTTATTTATTTGACAGAGAGAAATCACAAGCAGATGGAGAGGCAGGCAGAGAGGAAGGGAAGCAGGCTCCCTGCTGAGCAGAGAGCCCGATGCGGGACTCGATCCCAGGACCCTGAGATCATGACCTGAGCCGAAGGCAGTGGCTTAACCCACTGAGCCACCCAGGCACCCCTGGGGGTTAACTTTTATGAGGGGAAAAAAACCCACTTTGGAACATACAGTAAAGTGCAAAGAAGGAAATTAAAAGATAAGACTGTTAATGGTTAACATTTACTCTGGAGGTTAACTTTTATAACGGTAAATAAAGTATATACATTTTAAGAGTATACGGTAGAATATGGACAAAGAACTCTATTTCCTGATTTTTAAAATCTCTTCCTTTTGGTTCAGAACCCAAAAATGGCTTTAATGATGTGGTCTTTGACTGAAGACTATGGAAACTAACAGACTGTAAAAAACACATGATCTTGGGGGCAGACAGACTTCTCCGGCAAGGCTGATGGCCAACAGCCATCTTTTGGTAAGTCTATTCTGTGCAGTGAAGCTAATTTTTATGGTTACCTTTTGAAGCATGCATCATTTGATGTTCTTGATAATTCTGATTTCTACAGAATAGACTTGAAACTAGATGAATTAACCTTTTTAAAAAAAATTAGTAGAAGTTTTTATAAAGCTCAGTAAAGACCTGCTAGCCTAAAGGAAAACACTTCAGATGAATGAAAAAACATCTTTTCTATGCCTTCATGGGAGATTACTCTTTGATTCTAAGTTAGAAAAGGGAAAAGCCCTGTTTGATTTTAGAAGCCACTAGGGTGCCATTTAATCCAACAACAATTGTGTGTGAAAGACCATAAACATGAGTGTTCCAGAGAAAAAAAGTACAGTGAAACAGCATCACGAGCAGCTCGAGAGACAAGGCAGGAAGACCATTGAAGGGACAACTTCTCAGGGCACCTGGGTGGCTCAGTTGGCTGAATGTCCAACACTTGATTTCAGTTCAGGTCATGATCTCAAGGTCATGAGATCGAACCCTATGTCAGGCTCCACACTTGGCATGGAGTCTGCCTGAGATTATCTCCTTCCCTCTCTCACTACCCTTCCCTCCCATCCCATCTTCTCTGAAAAAAAAAAAATCATATCATAGATGTTTACCTACTGTCCATAAGTAGTTATAGAAATATAAAATAGGGGCACCTGGGTGGCTTAGTGGGTTAAAGCCTCTGCCTTCGGCTCGGGTCATGGTCCCAGGGTCCTGGGATCAAGCCCTGCATAGGGCTCTCTGCTCAGCGGAAAGCCTGCTTCCTCCTCTCTCTCTCTGCCTGTCTCTCCACCTACTTGTAGTCTCTGTCTGTCAAATGGATAAATAAAATATTTAAAAAAATAGAATCATGAGAGACTATGGACCCTGAAAAACAATCTGAGGTGTTTGAAATGGTGAGGGGGTACGAGATTGGGGTAACAGGTGGTGAGTATTATAGAGGGCACGGATTGCAAGGAGCACTGGGTGTGGTGAAAAAATAATGAGTACTGTTATCCTGAATTAAATTAAAAAAAAAGAATGCTAAAAAAGAAAAGTATTAAACTATGAAAGAAACATATTAAACTATGTATCTGTAGAGGCACTTGGTTGGCTCATTCGGTTAAGCTTCTACCTTTGGCTCAGGTCATGATCCTAGAGTCCCAGGATCAAGCCTATTGTCCCACTGCCAGTTCAGCAGGGAGTCTGCTTCTTCCTCTCCCCTTGTCCCAACCCCAACTTGTGCACTTTCTCTCTCTGCCAATCAAATAAATAAAATCTTTTAAAAAAATTTTTTGTGTGAAAAGTGTAGAGATTTCTCAAGAAATTAAAAATAGAGCTTCCCTATGACCCTGCAATTGCACTAGTGGGTATTTACCCCAAAGATACAGATGTCGTGAAAAGAAGGGCCATCTGTACCCCAATGTTTATAGCAGCAATGGCCACGGTCGCCAAACTGTGGAAAGAACCAGGATGCCCTTCAACGGACGAATGGATAAGGAAGATGTGATCCATATACACTATGAGTATTGTGCCTCCATCAGAAAGGACGAATACCCAACTTTTGTAGCAACATGACGGGACTGGAAGAGATTATGCTGAGTGAAATAAGTCAAGCAGAGAGAGTCAATTATCATATGGTTTCACTTATTTGTGGAGCATAACAAATAGCATGGAGGACATGGGGAGTTAGAGAGGAGAAGGGAGTTGGGATAAATTGGAAGGGGAGGTGAATCATGAGAGACTATGGACTCTGAAAAACAATCTGAGGGTTTTGAAGGGGCGGGGGCGTGGGGGGTTGGGGGATCCAGGTGCTGGGTATCGGAGAGGGCACGGATTGCATGGAGCACTGGGTGTGGTGCAAAACACAATGAATACTGTTATGCTGAAAATAAAAAAAATAAAAAATTTAAAATAAAAAGAAATATAAAACTGTTAAAAATTCATGCACAACCATGTACATGAGTGTAAGCTTTAGTATTTGATATGTCATTATAACTTAGATTCAGCTAAATACACACTTTCAGAAGAAGATCTTTATTATGAATGAAAACTGATCAAAAAGGAAGGAAATATTTACATGATGGAGAGCTATTGAATGGGCCCCCAAAATTGCGCCCCAATCAAATAGAGAAAAGGAAACTTGCATTTTGAAAGAGTATCATTTCCAAATTCTGTGAGGAAGTAGTCCTTTTTCTTATTTTCTGGAATGTAAATCACATTCTGTAGGGCACAGTACAACCACTGCATAGAGAGTGCATGGTTTTCTATAAACAGAAAACATGTGTTCCATATTCCTCATAATTTAACTGAGAGGACGAATTTACAAAGTGATGATCTGTTTTTGTGCTGCAATTTAACTCTTGGAAAGAGTTTTGATGGCGTAGGTTAAAAATTGCAGCTAATGAAGAAGCATTGCTAACATGGACCTTTGGGTCAGTGGACCCATCAAACAGGTCTTGCATTTACTCGAGATTCTCTAGGTCTCCCCAGACTGCTTTTCCCTTGGCCACAAGCTTCTCTGTCTTCTGGACATGCTTTTCATTCTGCATGCTTTGCCATGAGCACAAATATAAGTACAGGCTAATTTTTGTCCCTATTCTACAGAAATTTGTAGGATAGATAAAATGTGCATCAAAATAATTATAATAGTAGGAGGGATTTCCTATGAGCCACAAGAGTGCTATTACTCTGATGGCAAACAGCAGCCCCCTCAAAGATATTCACACTCTGATCCTCAGAACCCTGAGCATCTGTTACCACATGTGGCAATGGGATTGCAGCTTCAATTAAGAATTTTTAGAGGAGCGGATTATACTGGATTGTTTGGGTGGGTCCAATGTAATCACAAGGGCCATTACAAGTGAAAAGGAGAGGAATAGTCAGGCATCAGAGTCAGAGAGATACTATGCTGTGTCTTTGGATGTGGAAGAAGGGGCCACAAGACAAGAAATTCCAATACATCTATGAATTGTAAATGTCAAATAAACAGATTTTCCTCTGGAGCATTCAGAAGGAAAATGGCCCTGCTAACATCTTAACTGTAGTCTAGGAAGAACTGTGTGGACCACTGACTAAAGAGAATGAATCTCTGTGAATTGTTTGAATCCATTGCCTGTGATAACTTGTTACAACAGCAGATAGGAAACACACAAGTGAAGGAAGTGCAAAGAAGGGATCACATTTTCAGCCGGAGCAATAGAGGAGATTTTACTGAAGGAAGAAGCATTTGTTGACCTTGGGTGGGACTGTGACCTTCAAGTGAGGTAGTGCCATGAACCAACGGGCAGAGCAGTGGCTGTGAGGCATGTGTTGAGGTTCTTGTGAATGGTTGCATTGGCCAACCTGGGGACGTGGGAAGAGGAGCTTGGTGACAGGACTGGTCAGGGATGGCAGGACCTGGAATTGGGAAGCTGGGCTCGAGGTGGAGTTACCTTGGAAGAATCCAAGCTCAAGATGACCTAGTGTATTTGGGAAACACATCTGCAATCGTGTCTAGTGGGAGAGTGGAGGGGGGAAGAGCATTTAAGAGGAGGAAGAGATGTGGCCATGGGCACTGAAAGGTGGGGTGGATGAAAAACTGGAGGCCTGATAATGTGTAATTGTTCATTTACTCATTACAGAGAAATCTTCTCCAATGAAGACATACAAATGGCTATCAGACACATGATAAAATGTTCATCATCACTAGCCATCAGGGAGATTCAAAATAAAACTACATTGAGAAATCTGTCCCAAGTGTTTTCTGATAGTGTCTCTCTGACTGTCATACCTGGCCATCCCTCCTCCCCTTTTCACTTATGATAACCCTTGTCTAGATTCAGATCTGGGCACCTATCAGAAGCTGACACATTACAGCATGGGGAGAGGGAGACATACCAGCTAAATATTCCCACACATCCAGGTAAAGTCACCAAAATAAGAAATGTCAGAAAGCTGGGGGGGGGGGATGTCCTCGTGCTGCACATTACAACGGTGACAAGGTGAGCTCACTCTACCTGAGATCTTAAATCATTGGCGAGTGATTAAAAAAAAAAAAAAACCAACAAACCAGAGATGAAGGCCCAAATGATGCCATCTTGAGAATTTGGATTTGTCCTTATTAAAATGTCTTTGGGGAGCTTTCAAATGCTCCCATCCCCTCTCTCCAGGTACCAGGAGCCATATTGCAGAGCTGTGGCTGTCTGCCTGGTAACCCACTCTGAGATCTGGGGTGAAGCTGAGGGTCTTCTTGCCTCAGGACCCAGATGGGGAGCGTGAAGCCCTGCTTTCTTCATTTGAACCTTCCTTAATGAAGCTTCTAGGGAATGCTCCTTCCAGAAAGTCTCAGAAACAACTAAAAGTAGACCACATGGGCCCCGGTCCTGCCCATCCTACCTTAAAGAGCGTACCTTGAGTTCCCTCCTCCCAGGTGGAAAGGTAACTGCAATTGACTAATTGCCCTCGGGTAAAGAAAAATGCATAAATGTCAAGGAGACAGTAAGAAGCATATCCTCTAAGAATGTTTCCATGATTTTCGGGAATTTATTCTCCAAGTCATTGTCCATTATGCTCTCATTTTCTACTGTTGCATTCTATACAGATCCTTCCCTTCAAATTTAAGACAAAGAAAGCCCTTATCTCAGTTAATGTATTTTTTTTTGTGGTTTTTCATTTCTAAGATAATTACTTCTAACTTTTTTCTATGTATACTTTACATTGTTAAGGAGGATGAAGGGTGCAAGATCTTATGATAAAGTGTAGCACATTTTCTTCCTTGTATTAGAAGACCCAAATCTCCACTGTGCTCATGTCCTGTTGTGCCCACCCACATGGGTTGTCGGAGGGACGACTGTCTTCTGGAGACAATCGGTTTGGAAAAAGAGTTCTTTTGGAGATGGCCTCCACAGCTGAAAACAAGTAGGGAAATCTACTTTTCAGTATGAAAGAAGAGTTCAGAATGGAGACAAGTGCCTCAACTCCAGGGAACAGGGTATTTCGAGGGAAACCCTCCAGAAAATGGTAAATCTTATAGAGGAGTTTCAGTTAGTGTGAATGGATGAGACTTCTGGGATTACGGGATTTGCCAGAGCTCGCAAACTTAAAAGTACTGAGTCATCACACAGAACGAGGAATGACGCCGTTTGTCAGCAGAGACACGTAAGGAACGGCAGCAAAAATGCTTCCGAAAAGCCACCCATTTGAGAGAAGACAAAGTTGTGCCTGGAAATCAAGGCTCTTGGGATGAGGTTGATGATGCTTGGGCACACTGGCTCTCACAGACACAAAGCCCTGTCATGGGTTTGGGGGCTTTCAGAGAAGCCCAGGCACCCATCAGCTGTGTGGTTCATCTATTCTCGGGGCTTCAGGTACCTGGTCTATAAAATTAGGTTGTCACGTACAGACAAAAGGTTGATAACCAGGATCTACAAAGAACTCCTCAAACTCAACACACACAAAACAAATAATCATATCAAAGTATGGGCAGAAGACATGAACAGACACTTCTCCAATGAAGACATACAAATGGCTATCAGACACATGAAAAAATGTTCATCATCACTAGCCATCAGGGAGATTCAAATTAAAACCACATTGAGATATCACCTCATACCAGTTAGAATGGCCAAAATTAGCAAGACAGGAAACAATATGTGTTGGAGGGGATATGGAGAAAGGGGAACCCTCTTCCACTGTTGGTGGGAATGCAAGTTGGTGCAGCCTCTTTGGAGAACAGTGTGGAGATTCCTCGAGAAATTAAAAATAGAACTTCCCTATGACCCTGCAATTGCACTAGTGGGTATTTACCCCAAAGATACAGATGTCGTGAAAAGAAGGGCCATCTGTACCCCAATGTTTATAGCAGCAATGGCCACGGTCGCCAAACTGTGGAAAGAACCAAGATGCCCTTCAACGGACAAATGGATAAGGAAGATGTGGTCCATATACACTATGGAGTATTATGCCTCCATCAGAAAAGATGAATACCCAACTTTTGTAGCAACATGGACGGGACTGGAAGAGATTATGCTGAGTGAAATAAGTCAAGCAGAGAGAGTCAATTATCATATGGTTTCACTTATTTGTGGAGCATAACAAATAGCATGGAGGACATGGGGAGTTAGAGAAGAGAAGGAAGTTGGGGTAAATTGGAAGGGGAGGTGAACCATGAGAGACTATGGACTCTGAAAAACAATCTGAGGGGTTTTAAGCGGCGGGGGTGGGTGGGAGGTTGGGGGAACCAGGTGGTGGGTATTAGAGAGGGCACGGATTGCATGGAGCACTGGGTGTGGTGCAAAAATAATGAATATTGTTATGCTGAAAATAAATAAAAAATAAATTAAAAAATAAAAGTTAAAAAAAATTAGGTTGTCACATGACCTTTAGCTAACGTTGCCTCCAGCCATGCTCCTTCTCTCCTCCTGCATCCCCATCTACCTTCTCCTGCATTAGAGGAGTCTGCACCCAGTGTCCTCCCCAGTAGCTGCCCTGACCTGCAGAGAGGGACTCATGGGAGCATGGGTGCATTAAAGAGGTAGACCCCACTCTTTGTGAGCCCCGGCTCTCTCTGTTCTGGACCAGTGTCTCTGAGCAACGTTTGTTTCTTTCCCATAAGCCACACAGGTTTCCTCCCTCCCCTTGATCACCCCAATTGCCTCCTCTACTCCTGAGGACATGAGTTTCAGACTTCACTCTCTCCTGTTTCTTTTCCCCTGGAGTGACACATGGCCATCAATGTCCTAGAAATACAGAGTTGGTACGATGTCAGACTGCTGCTGGCAGATCAGGCACTCAGCAGTGCTAAGTGGGAAGATGTGTTGCTGAGCCTATACATACTCTCTCCCACCACAGCCCTTTCTTCATGGACCCTTTGAACAATGGCAGTGGTGGCTAGGGTCCACAGAACAAGTCATCCTATGTACTCACTGATTAAAAGGCTCCTGTGCTGAGCATTCTCATGGACATAAATGTCTCCCCAATTTTTAGCCATCCAGAGAATTCCATCCATAGACCTTTCCCCAGTTTCCCTTGCCACCAATTTTCCAAATGTGCTCAAGTCCTTGACCATCCAGCCAAAGTGTGGACAGCAGCCCAAGAACTGGTATAGAATTCCCTGTCTTGCTGCTTTCCATTTCAGGAAAGGGAATTCCTAGGCATGCTGCTTGATGTTCTGTGCCCTGGGAGTATTTTCCTTCGTGGACGTCTTGGACAAGGGCACAGGGAGGCTACCTTCCACTTCCAGGTGGTGCCTGAGTACAAGCCAGGAGCATCTCTGAACCAGGTCCAATTTTTCTCTTCTTCTGTCACTTGACCACAGGTAACTCTCCATGAGGAGGCCATAGGCACATAATGGGAAGGAAGGCAGCGGGTCAGGAGTGGGGAACCATGCACCCTTGGACAGCTTATTTGTGTAAATTACATGCCCAGGACTGCCTGGGCCCAGCCATGTGTATAGCAGTCCTGCTGCACGATGGAACGCTGCTTGAAATGTTTTACTTTGTGGCATGGTGGGCCAGATGACACCAACCTGATGGCTGAGTGTCACCGTGTGTCATGCTCAGGTCACCTGTTAAGTCAGTAGCCCAAGATTAAGTAACTCTCCTAAGGCCCTCTAATGGACCTTGAGCTGTTTCTCAAAAGGAACAATTATCCAAAGAGGATGGTGGGGCTTGGTCCCCAAACTCTAAGGTCCTGCACTGCAGGTCACCTATGAGAATTGGCCAAAGCTCCAAATAGCTATCCTATCTGCACTCAGACCGAGTGGCCGAGCAGCTTGCAGAGCAGCCTGGACCTGATGCAGAGCCTTCTGTCATTCTGGGTTTTCACTCAAAATCAGCAGTTTTTTGGGTCACTCAATAAATGAATTGGAGTCCCACATCTAAATGAAGACTGTTTTGCCTCCAAAAGTCAAAGGAGGTCATGGGCATCATGCCTCATTCATGGCTGTTGGAGAGGTCAGATACAATAAGTGACAAATTAGAAGGGACATCTCATCATGCTCCACAGGGTGGGACCCTAGAAATTTCACCAAGGTCAAGGCCTCTGAATTTGTCTGATTTGTCTGTATTTCCCATCCTCTGTTGTACTAACTTCTTCCCAATAACTCTACAGCGGTTGCAGCTTCTTGTTCACGAGGTCCAGTCATCAATGTCATGGGCTCATGTGAGCATGGTCTCTTGTGTGGAAGGGAAAGGCAGTCAAGATCACTGTGAACTAAACCATGGCACAGGGATGGAGAGTTGATACACCTCTGTAGGACAAGACAAGGTATTGTTGGCCTGGCCAGCTGAAAGGAAACTGCTTCTGGTGGTTTTTACAAACAGGTTGGAGGAGAGAGCATTTTTTAGGGTGATAGCTGTAGACTCGATTGTGGGGGACATGTTAATTTGTTCAAGCAATGAGGCTACATCTGGTGCAGGAGGGCAGAGTCACCATCTGGGTAAAGTTATGAGAAGCCATAGTCATTATTCAGGATCCATCTGTTTTCTGCACAGACTTAATATGCAAGCCAGATGGAGAGGGGTTGGCCGTCACCACCCTGCACCCCTCAAGTCCTTGGTGGTGGTGTTCATCTCTGCAGTCCCTCTAGAAATGTGCCATAACTTACAGTTTTCCACTAGAGACAGTTCTAGTGGCTTCCACTTGGCTTTCTCACCATAATAGCACTTATTAATAGGCCATGGAATCAACACAGGGATGCTGCTGGCTGCCGGGAAGGTCTTCCCAACTATGTAGTCCAGACCTGCGAAATAACTACAGGATAAACTTAGGGATCCACTGGGTCAAATATGAGATCAGCCTTCGACTGTCTGATTTCCATAAGCTCCTACTCTTATAGGACAACTGGGACGTTTCACGTCTCCTGAAATTCTTGTCAATTCAGAGCCCGTGTTCATAGTCTCTGAAAAGTCTGATTATTTTCTTTTTTTGCAATGCACAGTAACCCTGCAGAGGGCCGCAGGTTCCTTTGGGGAAGTCTGGGTGAAGCATTAATAGTAAAAATTTTTGGCATTGTAGCAGAGTCACCTCTCTTGGCCTTCCATCCACTCAAGGTGTCTTAGGTTTGCAAACTGGCTCAAGACTGAGGAGCCATCGTTCTCTGTTTCCAGGACTCAAGTTAAGGTCTGTTCACTCGACTAACATTGCTCACATAGGTCGAGTATTGGACATCCCGTTTCTTTCCTTTCTAGAATGCAGGGATCAAGTGCCAATTACTCTGTTGGCTCTGCTCTCCATGATGGCCTCAGGTCCATACAGCTTTGGCTGTGGGGTGCTACTCCTGGCCCATGCCACCCCCGATCCAACCAATTCTACTGCATGCCAGTTTCCCTGTTATAGCCACAGTTCCTGCTGGAGGGTCCGGCTCATGGCAAAGAACAATCACAGAACCCCTCAAGGATGCAGCCTCCACTCACTAGTGATTTCTCACAGTCCTGGTGTAAGGTCTGGGGTCTGGTCCTTCCCAGGGTGGGTCAGAATGTCTTTGTGACAACTACACTCTACTTCCCCAGCCTGCTGCAACAGATGAAGTCTTTCTGTCTGCTGAAATCCCTATGCCAGAATTCCTGTCCCTGGTGTGATGGTCTTGGTAGGAGGTCCTTGGTGAGATGATTAAATCAGGAGGGGGCAACCATCATGGATGGGATTAAGGCTCTTTGGAAAAACACTCCAGAAACCTTGGGAGAAAACTGGCAGTCTGCAACCTGGGCCCTCGCCAGAAGTTGACCACGCTGGCATCCTGACCTCAGACCTCCAGACCCAGTGACTGTGAGAAATAAATAAGCCTGCTGTGATTACGGCCCCCAACCATGCTGCTTTGTCCACCAGCCCAAACTGCCTACCAGACCCCCTGAGCTTTGAATCCCCACCTTTGTAGGACACCAAGGCTGGCCTGGTGCTTTAGCTTTACTGAGCAAAAGCCACCTTTTGGGTTATGTTTCCGCCAACCAACCGTTTGGACAAACCGACCCAAAGCCACCACATTAGATGCAGACTCTCTGCTTAGTGGGTCCATCTTGGCAAATGTGTCTTGATCTGCCTTTCTGTTCCTTCTATCCTCCAGCCCCAAGGCATTTGGGATTGCTTCCTTCAGGCTCGAACTTTTGGAGGAAAGTTGGCTTTCTGTCATGTTACTTTTTAATGGGACTTAACATAGGAGGTGATCGTGATCTGTGGATTCAGCTGGGTTCAGAGGAGTCTGGTTGTTTGCTAGTGAGATCAGTACTCAGTGAGATTAGTACATCGCTAATTAGCATATGCCAAATGCCTTGAGTAGGTTGGGTTACGTTCAAATACAGCTTTGAGTTTGGACGAAATGTTAATACTAATTGCCCTTTAACTCAAATATTGGTGTCAGGCTTTAAATTCCCCTATAAATTCCCCTAAATACCAATTCCCCTAAATTGGTAACCAGAAATGGATGCTGGTTTCACCTTAAACCCAAAAAACCATCTGCTCCACCCCTCTGGCTTTGCTTAACCCCTAGGAGCGGAACACCTCTCCCAGAAGTGGCCTCTGTTCGGGAGCATGGATTACGTGGCAGCCCTGCCAGGAACGGTCAGACACACCTCAATCCCATCCCGTTTGAGATCCCAGGATCTCACTCCTGGCATTCCTGTCTGATTGCGAAGCCAGCCGGAAGCCCAGCAGAATCCCTGACAACTTTGTTTCCTGATATCCAGTCATTCTGGTCTCATCCTAAGGGTGGTTCAAATCCAGCCATAAAAGCCTTTCTCCCTGGATGTCGGCCAGATCCAAATTGCCCATTCTCTGTGAATCCCGCAGGAGACCCCTCCCTGACCCACCTACACCCACGTTAGACTGATGCTATCTATTCTCCACATGGAGCACGAATAGTCTTTTCAAAATGTTTATCAAAGTTATCTATTCTTGTCATTTTTAAAAGGTTTTATTTATTTATTTGTGTGTGTGTGAGAGAGCATGAAAGTGGGGGAGGTCAGAAGGAGAAGCAGACTCCCCACCGAGCAGGGAGCCCAACTTATGGCTGGATCCCAGGACTCCAGGATCATGACCTGAGCAGAAGGCAGATACTTAACCAATGAGCCACCCCAGGGCCCTTCTTAATACATTTTAATGTCTATCCATTAAACTGTTCCTGGGCTAAGGAGAAGGACCCTTAATGAAGCCTTAGTAAGTCTTGAAGGTAAGATACCGAACTTCACTTCTGGCAACATTCCCTAACATGTACAAGTGTGTGCACATCTCTCTCTACACACACACACCCCACAAACACAGAACTAGAATACACTTGATAAATGATGTATAATGCATATAATTATCTACCTCATGTAAACTTATATACACTCACATGGGTAATATATGATTACATAAATATACGATATTATAATTTTATGATTATATGTATAATATATGTTTAATGCAGAAATATATATAATATATCATGCATAATAACCACATATACCTATACCACAAAGAAATATTAAACATTGTTAATTATTAATGTAGTAATTCATGTCTAAGGCATTATTAAAATCCATTATTTGCTTCCTGGCCAAACTACGGATTATAAAGACTTGAGATATACTCTGCTTCTTCTGCTCCAAACGATTGGTCTGAGAGGTGTGCTTCCCTCAGTTTTTGGGACTGAGACTTATTATTTAGTAAACTGGGATTTATGACAAGGCTGTGTCCCTTCAGAGAGAAGTCATCTGCTCTCCTCCGTGGTAACCATGAAGATCACACTTTCATTGAAGTAGAGTTCAGATAACATGTAATTTATTATTTTAAAGTCTACAACTTACTGGGATTTAGTTTAGTCACAATCTTGTGCAACAGTTACCTTTGTGTGGAGCCAAAATAATTTTGCTGCCCCCAAAGGAGATCCCAAACCCTTAGGCAGTTACTCCCTTTTCCCTCACCCGCATCTCCCCCTGGCAAGCATGGACCTGCTTCCTGTCTCTGTGGATTCACCAGCTTTAACTATTTCTTATAAATAGAAACACATAATATGTGACCCTTCACGTCTGCCTTCTTGTGGTGATCACGACATGTTTGAGAGCCATCCACACTGGAGAACTTATTTTACTGTTTTTTAAATTTTTTATTTGTTTATATTTTTTAATGGCCAAATAGTAGTCTGTTGTGTGGATAGACCACATTTTTTGTTTATCCGTGTCCTGAACATAGTAACTGTGGGAGCTCTTATTTTTACCTCATTCCGCTTATGCACCAGTCTCTCCTGGGCCATAGGACATGTCCAAATTATCGCTTCCTAATTTAAAAAAGAATTCCATTAGTTGGAGTAAGTTAGTCACCTTTCTCTGCACAGACGCCCGCAAACACCGTCCTCACAGTGCTCCCCACCCTTATCCTGTTTCTGTTCCCTTCTGCACAACACACTCCTCTTAGTATGTTTGTGTGTGTCCCTAAAGATGCTGCAGCTGGGTACAACATGGGGGCTCTGAGCATGTGCTTTTCCTTTTCCAGTTCTGCTCCAAAAATCTCATTCTCTGCTTTCTCCGTTCTCAGTGCACTCTGGGGCTACTTATGTTGTTGTCGGTCCTTCTTCCCACTTGGGGCTTTTCCCCTGCCACAGGTTCTGTAGCAAGCACTGAGTGCTTCTGTCTCATCAGTTCACCAACAAAAAAAAAGTCCGTTCTTTCTAATTCCCTGCCACAACACACCGAGCCTGTTTCTGTGTCTCCCTATGGACGAATTTAAGCATATCTCTAGATAGAGGCCCAGGAATGAGATAACTGGTCAGAGGACACACACTTTTTGTCACTGAATGCTCCCTGGACTCCTTTCCAGAATGTTCTGTGATTTGCACTCCCACAGAAGGGCTCAAAAGGCTGTTTCCTCCCACCTAGGCTGACACATGTTATTATGACCCCTTTATTAGTCACTTCGTTGGATGTGAAGTGTATCTCATTATTTCAACATACATTTCCTGGCTTACTCGTGGATAGAACATCTTTTCACCAAATGGATTTTTAGTGTTCTTCTCTGGAAATTGCCCATCATTTGTGGATTTTGTGTCTCTTGTGGATTTTTAAAGATTGGGACCCCTTAGCTTTGTTGTTGCTGTCATCCTCATAGCTCATTTGTAATAATTTTTGGATATAGGATGCCTGGGGGGGCTCAGTCAATGGAGCTCCTGCCTTTGGCTCAGGTCACAATCCCAGAGTCCTGGGATCAAGCCCCACATTGGGGTTCCCTGATCAGTGAGAAGCCTGCTTCTCCCACTTCTTCTGACCCTCCCCCTGCTTGTGCTCAAGCTCTCTCTTTCTCTCTGTCAGATAAATAAAATATTTAAAAAAAAAGAATTTGGGGATATGGTAGACTTTGATTTATTGTATTTTAGATATGTCTCAAAAATAAAGTCTGTTCTGTGTATGTGGTACCTTGCGTGAAGTCTCTCAACACTCTGTGGGTGTTTATTGTTGATTAGAAGTGCTTAATTGTCTTGAATGTTTTTATTGTGTTTCTGATGTTTTTCCTACCCCTTGGTTAGTTTTACATTCTCTTCTTTCTTCTTTTGATCTTTAATCTATTTGGAGTCCAACTCTATCCAACAGCTGAATTAATAAATAAACATGGAAGGAGAAAATCACCCTTACGGAAAAATTCCAATTAATGAATGCAGACCAAATGAGTGGAATAGAAAATCACCATTAGCACATCACAGCGATATTGCTGCTGGCAATATCCATGAACAAATGCCAAATATTGATTAATTACTATGTTGGTTTTAACATATGTCCACAAATTATTTGATATTCCTCTTTCCAGGAGGTGAATCTTGATTTCCCTTCTGCTGAGTGTGGGCTACAATTAATGACTCATTTCTAATAAATAGTGAACAGAAAGGGAAAAATATTAACTCTAGTGGAGAAACAGGTGGGCGCCAAATTGTTGAAGGTTCATGTCACCAGAAATAAGTCATGTGACCGAGCTAATGGAAGGACTCAGGCTTATCACCCCTGTGGCATCCTTCTAAAAATCTGTGCCTCCCAGATCTTCCCAGAAACCCCATCTGATCATAGGAGGACCCTGGACACACCCAAACCCCAGGACACTTTATGAAATACTTGACCTGGACTCTTCAAAACATCGGGACCAGCAAGGACAGATTGAGCTGCTGTCTCTTCGGAGAAGACCTGAGGAAACAGCGACTACATACCATGCAAAATCGTAGGACACAAGGGGAAAAAGCAGTTAAATTCCAGTCAAGTCTTCAGTTTGGATGATAATAATATGTCAATATTAATTTCTTAGAATTGGTAAATGTACAATGATATATTAGGTAACATTATGGGGAAACTGGGTGAAGGCTCTATGGGAACTCTGTGCTCTTTGCAACTTTTCTGCCAAACTAAATAAAAAGTAAAATTCATTTCAAAATAAAAATTAAAAAAAATCCCACAAACACTTTACAGATGACATGATAAGCTAGAGGAAATAATTTTTCATAGTAATGTGGTGTGGAATGTATATTTATGACTGATAAATTTGACTACATAATAATCTTTCAATAAAAATAGCAGAGCAAAAAAACATACTCTAATTAAAACTAACAGTTAAAGAACAAAGTGGGGGTACTACAAGACCACATGTAGAAAGGGATCTTGGATGCAGAGTACACTGGACACGAGGCAAACCCACAGGTAAAGAGGTACTTCCAGTGACCTTGAAACAATTTTACTTCAAAGCCGCTGTAAGTGTATCTCTGCTTTACACTGTCCCTGGGTGCTGTGCCGGGTATCCCTGGGCGCTGCATGGGGTGAAGATCTCCGATGTATGAGGACGTTCTTTGGGTGACATCCAGTCACAACACCTGTGTACTATTTCCTCACTAATCCATTCCTTAAAAATCCGAGTGAAATACATCTCTTCAGTGCTCAGGCAGCCTCTACCCACAGTCTTCAATTCAAAGCCTCCTGTGGTAACTTATTCACTCATGTCCTTGTTGTGAATCTCTTCAGTCCATCCAAAGCATTGCTCAACAAGTAAACAAACAACATTTTGCCCTACAACATGGCTTGATCAACTTACTGCCCTGGTCCAAGCCTTGGAACACTTTCTGCTGTGGACAAGGCCACTTCAATGCTGGCCTCTAGGGTCCAGCCTGGTTTGCAAGGTCACCTAAGGGACCCACAGTGGGGAGGAAAGGGGCCCACTTATCTCAGACTTGTATGCAATTGTTAAATACTCTCACTCTCTGCTTTTTAATTCCTAAACCAAGGTTTGAAAGGATTTTCTAAGGAGACCACGTCCAAAGGAATTTAAGACTCCCCTGGCTGAGTCTACTCATTACTCCCATTAAAACTGGTCTGTTAAGTAGGACTTCAGGCAGTTACAAGTGTGGGTGCCTGAGGGCAAGTGAGGACCCCAGCAGAAGCCCTTGAGCTGCAGCATGAACTTGAGCTTGAGAAACAGACAAGCACAGGAGGGCATCCTAGGAACCTGGTGTCAGCAGATGCATAAAGTCAGAACAGCTAGCAAAGACCTGGAACATGAAAGTTCTTCTACATGATGCCCGATATCATAGACATTCCCAGTGCACTGAGAGTGTTAGACAAGGAGAGTCACCAAAATAGGGACAGGGCAAAAAGTGCAGTGAAATGCAGGGAATCATGTGACCCCCTTTAAGTAGGGAACAACACAACTGCTTATGCATATCAATGGCCACAACCATGACCATGCACAGAACCAGAACGGGGTATCCCTCCTCCTTCCTCCATCCCCTCTTGCCTCAGTCAGTGATTTTCAGGTTGACTCCCACAGACACTGGGGGTCCCTGTGGTTTTCCTTGGGGGTGGGCTGGAATGGAGGTGATAGATGAAGGCTCGAGCAGAACCCCGACATTTCACAAGTGATTCCATCAGAGAAATGCCTCGTTCATCTCTTGCTGTCCTGAGCTTTGGGAAGGGTTGCTTCCCAAAACCAGAGACGGAATCTCCTGCCCAGGCTGGCCCCATTTCTGTTCTCTCATTACACAGACGTGTGCTGATCCCGAGGGTGAAAACTACATATCCTGCTGTAGAGAAACTTTCCCGATTCTTCTCTGAAAGAGACTTCACTTAGGGACGAGCCAAAGTGCAAACCTGGAAGCAGGAGGTGAATGGAAGGATTCTAAGGGTTCTTCCCCAAATTTATGAGCGGGCAGCTTAGTGCTGGCTTCGTGCTGAGGTGCTTTCCTTCCTGCACAAGTGGCATTTGTGGAGGGATTGAATTCTCCAGAATGGAGGGTAAGGACCTCATTCTCCCAAGGAGCTTGAGTGATTATGTTATTCATTTAGGACAGAGCTAATGTCCTTGGCTAAAGCTGGTGGTTTAACACACCTCCTGGCTGATTCCCCCATTAACAGGTATCTGTGAAGAGTGAGCTTTTGTTAACAGCACCCGTTATGGTATGCACTCCATGGGTTTTGACCAAGGTGCACAGTCACATACCCACCAGCAAAGCCATTTCCTTTGTCGCAAAACTTCCATCGTGCTTTGCTTCTGTCATGGAACCCTCCGGGCACCGGCAAGCCCTGACAGTAATGGATCTGTGCTCCATCCCTTCTGCTTCCCCTTTCCAGGATGTTACAGATGGACTCAGAGACTGGAGATCATTTCAGGCCGGGCTTCTTCACAGTGAAATGCATTGCTGAGTCATCCACATTTTTGCCTGGGTCAGGTGTTCCTTCAGTTAATGGGTCATGTTCCATTGTATGGATGCAGCACAGTTTGTGAACTCACTCCCCTGCTGAAGGACTTCTGGACTGCGTTCACTGTTTCAGGATTAGGACAGAAGCTGTATTTACAACCCTGGACATTGGTAACCTTTATTAACTTACAAAATGAAGCCAGTAAAGGAGTTTATGTATCCCCATGCACCCCACTTTCCCAACTGGCCTTCCTGGTCACCAGTGGTCTTTGATGGAAGGAAGATATAGGGAAATGTGATTTGACCCTACTTGCTTTCTGACCCCTGCGGGAAAGACCAAATAGTCCTGGAAAGCCTGAGGGAAAGAGAGAAAGGGGGGGAGAGAGAGAGGGGCGAGGTGGCAAAACCATTCCCTGCTCAATGCAGTGGGAGCTATAGCAAAATGTGAAGGTTGAATTCTCTTTCATGAAGGGAAGAAAAGTGCTCAGAGCGTAGAGACACAGAAAATTCAGACCTTGAGGTCATCTAATCAGTTGGACTCTGCTGTGCTTCTCCCTTCTGGAATACCTGCCATCAAAGAAAAAAAAAAAGTTCCTAGATGCAGGGTAATGAGATATGCAATGTTGAAGAAGTGATATAGGTAAAAAAGCAATAATGTAAGACAACAGAGGATGATTGCATATAGGACCTTGAATGGGAAAATGATCCAAGCTCTCAACTCATTTATTCTGATGTAATTTAATGAAGGCATGAAAAGTCTTTGGAAAGTTCTAGTGAGCCGAGATACTGCAAATTAAATATAAAGTGGAAATGCTAGCACATTTCTCCACAGGAGACTGGATGTTTGATTTTGAAAATTAAAAAAGACTATTTCCTGCCTAAACTAGACACTTGGTCTTGTTCCACCTCCTGGGTGTGGCATCCACTCCCTGGAATGTGACCCAAATGACATCTCTTCTTCCTCCAGCGCTCCTGGCTGAGGCTGCTGGCCCAGCCTCCTGGTTCCCTGGGTTTAATCCCCAGGCCGCTTTTGCCCTCTCTCCTCTGGTGGTCCTGCCTTTTGTTTCTTACCCACATCCCACGGCACCTCGGTCCTTACCACACTGTACCGTGAGATGTGTGAGCCATGGTTCTGCTATGTCTCCTTTCAATCTGAAAGCCTCCCCTGGCTCCCTGTTACCTAGATGATGAAGCCAAACGTCTCTTGGCCCTTGGCCATACAGACACACAGTGACAGGCTCACTGAAATTGTTCTGTAATACCGGATTGCTTCTTGATAATCTCATGCAAGAGCACGTTCTGTGTTCCAGGCTCAGCTGCCTTGTCCAGGCCTGTCCCCCTGGTGGCTGGATCTCCTTTCCTTGCTGGTCCTTATTCTCCACGAGGACCCCTTAGCACTCTCAGCATGTATGCCTCATTGCTGCCTGGACGGGAGGCCTTGTAAGACCTGGAGGAGCACAAGATGATCAACATAGTCTGAAATAAAGCATGGACTGCGTGGTGTTCAGAGACCCGGTGTCCCAGCAGATGGCGGGCCGCTGTCCTCCCTTCCCCATCCCAATCAGATGACCGGGCCACTGCGGACAGGCTGCCAGGCTGCAATGCCCCATCTGGAATGCTACCACCCCAGGCAATCCCTTCCTAGCTGTCAGAGCATCTTCCCCAAGCTGTTTTCACTAACAACGCCTTGGACACCAAAGGTCATGGGCGTTTTGTACACCAGAAACCCAGGCTCTGACACCAGCTAGGTGTGGAACAATTCAGATCCATTCTGATGTGAACTAACCCTGAGCTGGGGCAGACCTCCCGGTCCCACAAGACTATCCCCCACTTCAGAAACCAGTCACAAGTCCTGGGCCACTCGCACTTCTGGTGGACCAGCTTTAGCCTAAACATTCTAGGACCTGCTTTTCAGATTTGAGAATTTGCTAGAATGGCTCACAGAACTCAGGAAAGGGCTCTGCTCACTACTGTCAGTTTATTGTAAAGGCTCCAACTCCAGGACAGCCAGGTGGATGAGAGGCACAGGGTGAGCCATGTGGAGAGGGACAGGGCATTGCCACACTCTCTTGGGGGACACCAACCTCCATCATCTCCATGCCTTCACCAACCCAGAAGGTCTTTTTGGAATTTTCAGGGAGGTTTCATTACATAGGCACAGTTGATTAATTTGCTGGTCATGGGTGATTGACTCAACCTCTAGCCTCTCTCCCCTCCCAGGAAGTCAGGAAGGGGGGCAGAAAATTCCAGCCCTTTCGCGACATGGGTGGTCTCCTGGCTGTCATCCCCCATCCTGGGGCCACCAGCCATGTCACTGGAAAGCAGAAGCTACTCTCATTACTCTGACGATTCCAAGGGTCTTCTGAGCCCTGTGCTAAAACACAGGGACAAAGGCCTAATACATGTTCCACATGTTCTCATGGTTCCTTGGCTCAAACCCTCTCATGGTGCCCCATCTACTCAGAGTAAAGGCAAAAGTTTCCCAGTGGCCTGCAAGGTGCAGCATGACCTAGCTCCGCTCAGATCTCATCTCCCACCATCTTCCCCAGTCTCACTCTTTAGCCACTGCCAGTTGCTGCTGCTCACACAGAGCTGACATGCCCTGCCTTTGGGCCTTTGCACCTGCTCTCCCTTTGCCAGAAGTAGGCTTCCTAGTTGTGTGAGCAGCTGCCTCCCTCACCACCCAGGACCTCAGCTCGAGCATCCCCTTGTCGAGAAGGCTTCCTTGGAAGGAGACAGCAGCCTTCTCCTGGGCACTCTCTTCCCTCTCCTCTATGTTTCTCCCTGCTGCTCACCATTTATGACACTCTGAGTCCCCTTGCTATCCATTGCCTGTCTCGCCTCTGCTCCCAGCATTGAACGCCCGGAGAAGCCCCCTCTGCTGGTCTCTGGGTCTCCCATGCTCTTGCATGTAGTGGTTCTTTCCCCTTCTGTTGGCCGGAGAGTGTTACCCCCCGACCACCACCGTTTGCTGGGTGGGTGTCTGTGAGCATCTGTGCTGCAAAGAAGGCAGGAGGGAAGGAGCGAGGCTGCCTAGGCTCAGTCCACCATGACCAAGTGTAAGCCGGCTGATACCCAGTGATGTGGGGTGGGCCTGAGAGAAGAACCCCAGGTCTTCTGGCTCCCAGTCCCATTCAGTGGACTCCACCGTGGTCAAGGTACCAGCACCGGCCACGCTCAGGACTGAAACTTGGACCCCATCCTCAGGCTCCAGATTCCACCTGGTAGGTTTTCCCGAGTCAGTATTCGTGTCCTGAACTGAGTACGTCTTACTTGTCAGTGGGGACAGACACGTCAGCCACCCCTCACAGGGGCCAGGCCTGCAGGTGGTTCTGGCCCAAAAACAGTGGATGGAAAGGGTGCTGGTGTCACACGAGAGCACAAAGGGTAAGGGAGCTAGTCCGTGGGGACACAGCCCATCTTTTGTGCGAGTGCTGCGATGTAGACTCGACTCGGTTCCCTCATGCCCTGTGGCTGGCTCCCTGGTTCCAGCCAGGACCGTTCCTCGGTGAGCAGGTGGCCTTGCAGCTGCTGCCGGTTCAAGTGATGAGCACGAAAGATGTCGTGTACCCCTATGCTCAAGGTTTTACGATCTTTCTTGCAGTAAATACAAAGACTCCTAATTTTTTTTAGACCTCAAAACATAAGAAATAATAATATGCCTATTCCAGTAGACAGCAAGATCTTGGTATTATTGATCCCAGTTTCTGTTATTTATGATGCTTGCTGTTAAGTTGACCAGTGGTTTACCAAGTGATGTCTATGATACATTAAGCACATGAACTATTTTTGGCCACACCATTCTTGTTCTCACACTAATAGAGAGGTCAGAGAGGTGAGCATCTCATATTTTGCTGTTAACAACCTGCTATCTCCCCCTCAAATAATATGATTTTTAGTTGTCCAGCACTTTATAAAGAGAATGTCTGTCATCTTTCAAATCCATCTACAAGTGTCTACTAACCACTTTCTCCACCAGATAGTGTACTGAACAGCCCCTGGTCAGTGGTCCTTGGAGTGCTTACTCTAAGAGTGATCAATATTGACATATCTGTAGACAAATCAATCAATAAATGAATTCAAAAGGGGACAGGTTCACCCAAAATTGACTTCTGACTTATGCACCACGTATTGTTTTCTTTTTACTTCAGTGTGTGTGTGTGTGCGTGTGTGTGTGTGTGTGTGTGTGTGTGTGAGAGAGAGATTTGAGATCTGTTCTTCATTTAATCCACCCGTATGATTCTAACTCATTAATTAAATATTAAACTTTCTAAGCTGTTATATGCCATGCACTGAATATGCATTCCCTGTAAATTTAGAATACAAATGTAACAAGCCAGATAAATTAAGGAGTCATCACTCACATAAAATCATTTGTTTCTTTTGCTACAAAAGAAAGCAATCCTGCTTTGGGGCCTGGGAGGCTCAGTGGGTTAAGTGTCCGACTCTGGTTTCAGTTCAGGTCGTGATTTCAGGGTGGTGAGATCAAGCCCCGAGTTGGGCTCTGTGCTCAGTGTGGTGTCTGCTTGAGATTCTGCCTCTTCCTCTCCCTCTGTCCCTCCCCTACTTGCTTTCTCTTCCTTTATCTCAAATAAATAAATAAGTTAAAAAAAAAGCAATTCTGCTTTCTTCACACCTCATCAGAAGATACTAATAACTGAATAACTTGTAACCAGGAACATCTCAGACCAAAAAGCTAAGAGGAAGCCAATGCGGGCAGACTGGTGAAATGATGCCTCCATGCCTGGGACAGAGGTTCCGTCATTTGAGAAAAAATATCAGAAGTCAAGAAAGTGAAACAAAATAGAAAGGCACGTGGGCATTTAAAATTTTAAAAAAGGGAGGACTTAGGATTAGTTTGTGATTTTTAAGAATTGGTTGCTACCAACTGTGGAGAAATGTGGATCCCTTACTTATCTACTTATTTTAATAAGAGCACAGGCTCAGGGTTTCATCCCAGAAGCAAAGCCTCAGAGAGTGGTCCAGAGGGAACCTTTTGCCCCACCCAATCCCTGTAGGCACAGAACCATCCCCCTTACAACAAAGGCATGCACTGCAGAGATTGTATTGGGAATGGCACTGGGGGGTCATAGGAACCACAAGGTCTGGCTGAAATGCCATTCCTAACAGGGGATGGCCATTCCAGGCACCCCAAGAGCTGGCTGTTCCCCCCTCCCCCAAATTCATGTCTGCCAGCTCCGGGCACTGGCTGAAGAACAGGGGTTGGCCAAGGCCAACAACTACCTACCTCTGGAGACAAAAGAAACCAGCAGAGCTCTGGCACTCATCCAGAGTCAGACCACGGGAGGCTTCCTGAACATGAGGCACAGAGTGGTTTTCTTCAGAAGACATCTGCTGAATTTTGTGTGGAAGGAGCCTGTGATGCCAAAGCTTCTGAAAAGCAGAGTAAGATCTCCTATAGGCTCAGGGTCTTCAGGAAAGAAAGACCTGTGGCAGTAGGTGCCTGAGATGAGACCTCTACGGGGAGGAGAAAGTAGACACTGATGGTCTACACTTGACCTTAGCCTGAGGGTTTCTGCTGCATTTGGTGGGAGACCTCTGCTATGGACATTTGCATGAGATTAGAGTGACAAATTTAGAGACATTGAGTTGGGGGAGTGTTGAAGCGATTTCTTCACTGAAGACTTTTGAGAGATTTTGAAGCTGTTGTCTTTTTGGCTCAAAGGAAGGTGGAAAAAGGAAGTGGATCTTCTCAACCCAACCAGATCCACCATGGGTTCTCAACTAAAAGGACTAGAGGGGAACTGAAGGTACACTGAATCTCACTGATGTTTACCCAAGCTGCCACCCAGTTCTGATCGAGTGTAACTCTGACTGGTGTAAGGCTAAATACCCATCTGAGGGGAAAAAAAAAAGGAAATGTAAGATGTTCCCTGGTGCATAAAGGAAGGAGAACTCTGTCCTCCTAATGTCTCTGTATCATTTTGTTTAGGAAATTTGAAGTTGTAAGTGCTCTGTCCACCTCTACAAGGTGTGCAAAAGCTAAATTGGGACTCTTGGCATCCCAAGAATGTCCTTCTTGAAGATCTTGGAGGTATCTCTTCAAAATACAAACACCAAGGAGTATGACACCCCATCTTTCTGTTTCAGGGGGGTTCAAGTTTCAACCCTTAGCTCCAAGTGGTAACTTCCTGTTTGTGAAAAAGACACCGCAAGTTCTAATTTTCTTTTTGATAGTTAGGACAATGTACAAGGATGAGTATCCCTGGATGTGGGAAAGGGTGGGATTCTATTCTGCCTTTGCAATATCTTTAGTGGATTGTCTAATGGTTATACAATATCAGTTTAATGCTTACTCAATAACAAAACTATTCTCTTGCTTTTTACAAAAAAATTGGGGAAATATTTTCTGGGTTGGCAGCAGGCTTTATTTTGGTGTTTTCCCAAAACTCGATGTGGGGAACCAGCCCCCACACATCCTCTGACATAGAAGAACCCCTCCAATAGTGGGGAACATCCCTGGGTCCTCTAAGGATGTAACTGGAACACTCTCAGCGTAGAGCCATGCAAAGAGGCAAGATGATGGAGCTGCTAAACAAGAGAGACAAGGGATGATAGAAACAGAATCACAGATGACCTAGCTGTTAGCAGTGGCAGACAAGGGCTTTTAAATAACTGACTGATGTATTCAAGAGACAGATGGAGAAGATGGAAAATGGAGGGTTTTATCAGAGAATTGGAATGTATGAAAGTCAAATAAGCATTCTAGAACTGAAACCATACAGTATCTTAAATTATGATATCAGTGGATTAAAATAAGAGTAGATTGGACAGGATTGTTGCACCTGAAGACAAATCAATAGAAAATATCCAAAGTAAGTAGGCAAGAAAATAAGCATGGGGCAAAATAAAATTATAAGAGACATGTAGAACATGTTCAAACTTTCTACGGGATGTGTAATTGGAGTCTCAACGGAGAGAAGAAACAGAATAAAGCAGAAGCAAAACTCACAACGTTTAAAGAAATACTGGCCAAGGACTTTCCAGAACTAATGAAAAAATATTAACCCAGAGGTATTTGGTGAGTCAAAATGAAAACAACAAAACAAGACAAAACACCAGACCTTGGTCTTTTTAAGTAAAACCATTTAAAATCAATGACAAAGTGAGGCACCTGCCTGGCTCAGTTGGAAGACTGTGCAACTCTTGATTTCAGGGTTGTGAGTTCAAGCCCTGTGCTGGCTATAAAGTTTCCTCAACAAATAAACTTAAAAAAAAAAACAACCTGTGAAAAAAGAGAAATCTTTAAGGCAGCTAAAAAAGAGCCAGAACACTGAAATATTCCTTTCCTTCCTAACTACTTCATCAAACCATTTAAAATATAAATACAAATGGAACCACCACACTGAAGAACTCTTACTACTGTAGCAGAGGTTATAAATACATGCTTGTAGAAGACTGTTCCTGTGGAGTGAGGTTTGTTATTTAATTTGTGAGTATATTTTACTCTTATGAATATGGTTCTGAAAGCAGGACCTTTGGATGAGAAGGCAAAATCTTAAAGCAAAGAGGCTCTCAGCTGGAAAGTCATAGACATCAACCTCCAAGGGGAAAAGTTCAGAAGAGAAATAAGTCTGGTGCAGAGGAGACACGCAAGAAGAAGCTGGGAGTCCAGATGCCTGAGAGCACTGGAACTAAGAACGGTTACATTTGTAAACACACTGACAAGGAAACGTGTATGGTAAGAAGGGTGTGGTGTTTTGGTTTTTTCCAAATGAATAGCCAATTGATCTTTCACCTTGTGATTCATTCACCCCTATTTCACCGATTTGAAAGCACATTTTTATTGTATACAGATGTATCCTTTGGTGTGGCTGTTACATTTTTAGGCCCTGTATTCCTGTCCCCACTATGCTACTGGTGGTACACAATGTGGATGGGCCTACCATAGGACACCACCCTACTACCCCACACTGATGATTTGACTGTTCTTCACTTTCTGCTTTTTGCTGCTGTGTATAAACTCCTTGTGAATTCCAGTGGTTCTAGTAACATTTTGTCATGTCACGTTTTGTGCCTTATCCTGAGCACTATTCCTTTATTAAAACCAGCAAAATGGGGGCACCTGGGTGGCTCAGTGGGTTAAAGCCTCTGCCTTCGGCTCAGGTCATGATCCCAGGGTCCTGGGATGAAGCCCCGCATCGGGCTCTCTGCTCCGCAGGAAGCCTGCCTTCTCCCCTGTCTCGGCCTGCCTCTCTGCCTACTTGTGATCTGTCTGTCAAATAAATAAATAAAATCTTAAAAAAAATGGCAAAATGGTTTTGGGTTACATCCATGTTTATATATGTAGCTCTGACTACTTTTTAGCATCTTATATTCCGTTCTATTAAAATAACTTAATTCTGTTGAAAGGCCTCTTGTTTCTAATTTTTCACAATTATGAACAATACTATTTTGGACATTGAGTATTTCATACAGAGTAGAGCTGAATCCTCAACCCACAGTGAGAAATAAGGTTTTAGTGACTGTAAATACAAACGTTTGTTGATCCGATCAGTATTTATTAGTCACTTACTAAGTAGAGGGCATTGTACAGCAGTAAATAAAACAAAAGTTCTCCTCTTCCTGAGATTCAGTTCCAGTGAGACATATCAGGGTTGTGAGAAGACAGAAAACATAGCAGTGATTTGAACAAAAACAATATGATAGAGAGCATTGTTAACTTGATGTACAGTTGTTAACTAGGGATCTGAAAGGGTAAAAAAAACCACTGCGTATTATAAAGATGGCAGGAATCTGAAAGGGAAGAATAAAAGTCAAGTGTACCACTAAAGTAACAACTGCCAGCAGAAGCTACCAGCTCTAGACTGGTCAAATGGAGGGAATGGGAGGATCCCTCAGAGCTGAAGTGCAGGCCTCTGAAAGGAACCTGTTCCACTCATGTGGGTGTCCGAGCCCAGAGCAGGCGCCTCATGGGATTAGGGCCCATACTGGCTGAGGAAAGAGTGCTGGCTTGCTGGCACTGGTTTCTCTTATGGGGCATGATGACACCAGTATCCACATGTTACCAAAACCACAAATTGAATTTAGCTGCTGCTCTCAGAAGACCCTGTTCATGACTGGCATGATACAGTATTGCTAAGGTGCTGATGGCTCAGGATGCTGATAGGTAGCCCCATACTGGCTGAGGAGAGAGTGCTGGCTTGCTGGCACTGGTTTCTCTTATGGGGCATGATGACACCAGTATCCACATGTTACCAAAACCACAAATTGAATTTAGCTGCTGCTCTCAGAAGACCCTGTTCATGACTGGCATGATACAGTATTGCTAAGGTGCTGATGGCTCAGGATGCTGATAGGTAGCCCACAGGAGACAAACGGGAAGAAGCATGTCTCTTTGCCCTCCTCCATCCTTGCAGCCCTCAAGGGAATGCTGTTGGCCAGCATGACAGCCAGTAAAGCCTAAGTGTGGTTACAGTAAAAAAAGGCGGCGGGTCCAACCTAGTCAAGTGATTGAAATTAACATGAATAATACTGATGTTTGGTGTCACTCAGTAGTATTGAATTTGTGTGTCATCTAATAGGAGACAATGAGAATACAGCCCAAAGTGTCTAACCTGAGTCTAAGCAGGAGGGACCATCAAACAAACTCACAGTGAGGTGCACTCTTTAAAATAGTGGCTCATAATCTCCAAACATGTCAAGTTCATGCAAGTCAAGAAAACTGAGAAAGTGTTCCAGGTTGAAGACTGAAGAGAGATGAAATCACAATGTGTGATCCTGGATTAATCATTTGGCTGTAAAGGAAATGATTCAAAGAATGGGTGAAAAGTGAATGGTGTACAAGGATTAGGTGGTAGGTGTTAGTGTTAGTTTCCTGATTTTGATGTTTGAAATGTGTATATATGCTTGTTACTAAAGTATCTGGAGCATGTCGACAATGTGCTCTCAGTAATTTGGAGAATAAAAGGTTATTTGCACTACTGTTGCAAACTTTTCCTAAGTTTAAGATTATTTTCAAAGAATAATATAATTTGTGCTTGATAGATAATTCACCTAATCTTTGTTTCTTTAACTTCGTTAATAATGTTAAGCTATAAGTTAAAATTGGTTAATTTTAGGCTTGGTTAAAAATGAAACTGGTTCTAAGAGGCTTCTCTAGAGGAAGCTCACGTATCCTGAGCAGAAGAGCCTGGACTCTGAGCTGTTTACTGTGTACTTAGAACTCATATCTCTTCCATGTGTTATTCCTCACACATGGGTCTTTGGGTCACTTTTTTAAAAAAGTAAAGGGAGGGGCACCTGGGTGGCTCAGTGGGTTAAAGCCTCTGCCTTCAGCTCAGGTCATGATCCCAGGGTCCTGGGATTGAGCCCCACATCAGGCTCTCTGCTCAGTGGGGAGTCTGCTTCCTCCTCTCTCTCTCTGCCTGCCTCTCTGCCTACTTGTGATCTCTGTCAAATAAATAAACAAAATCTTTAAAAAAAAAAAAAGTAAAGGAAATTGGAGGGCATTGGCAGCTGTGACTGGTACCCATGTTTACTCCTGTGTTGGTGGTCTCTGGGCTCAAGCATTTTGTTCCTGGGCTGGCACCAGCCATTGTATTGGGAGGAAGAGGCATTGTGAATGTCCTGTGTGGATGAAGGGAGTGGATGGGTTATCTAAGGTAACTGTCCCTCTCTGGGCCCTCTGTATAGTGACTAAACATATGTTACTGAACACTTACTTCGTGTCAGGTCTTGAGCTAGAAATAGTCAAATTTAACTCATAGTGATCCAGTGAATGAATGACTGTAGTAATGACGATGAGAATGTAAATCAGGGAGGAGAAACCACTGTCAGAAGCCTGTGGAATGTAGGAGCTAAGGGTGGGAACCTCCTAGAATCCTTAAGGTGACCAAAAACTCTAGACCCATGTTGTATAATTGTACATCTTAGTTCATTCAGGCTGCTATGACGAAGCCCGTAGACTAGGTGGTTTATAAGCAACAGATATTTATTTCTCCCACTTCTGGATGCTGCGAAGTCTAAGATCATGGCACTGGCAGAATTTGTGTCTGCTGAGGGCCTACTTCCTGGTTCATAGAAGCCCCTTTTGTCCCTGTGTTCTCACAAGGCAGACCTGGTAAGGGATCTCTCAGGTTTTTTCTTTTTTAAAGATTTTATTTATTTATTGGACAGTGATCACAAGTAGGCAGAGAGGCAGGAAGAGAGAGGAGGAAGCAGGCTCCCCACTGAGAAAAGATCCCAATGTGGGGCTCAATCCCAGGACCCTGGGATTATGACCTGAGCCGAAGGCAGAGGCTATAACCCACTGAGATACCCAGGCACCCCTGGGGTTTCTTATATAAAGGCACCAATCCCATTCATTGAGGGTTCTACTCTCATGACCTAATCATTCTCCAAAGCCCCACCTCTAAATATTAATACATTGGAATTAGTTTTGCCACATGATTTGTTTTAGAGGGAACAGCTGATATGGGACATAAACAATCTATAGTGTTATTTCTTCATTTTTATTATTTCTACTTTACAGATAATACTGGAGTGGGTTCTTTTTTAAAATTACATCTATTCCTTTCTTTTCCCTTCCCTTCCCAGCACAGGGACAGCAGTCCCATTGGAGGTCAGTGAGGTCAAGACCTCTCTTGAGGTCTCTGAAGAGAGAATGTCCACACAGAGGAGCAGAGTAATACAACCGTTCCTATCACAGATACATGGGACACTGGGAGTTGGCGGCTAAGGAGATTGTAGAGGAAATTATTGGCATGGTTGGAGATGGATCACATTGATGGGGAGATGAATGTATTGAAAAGAGGAGCCAAGTTTCTTCCTGTTGAAAGTATTTATAAATATAGAAAGGCAGAAGACTGAACAGAACCCCGAGTTGTTGAATCAGAATTGGAGGTATTGGTAGGAACTGATCATTTTGTAAATATACATGCACTGTTAGATCCATTTATGGGTGTATGTGTACATATGTGTGTAGACACATGCACATGTACATGCAGGTATACGTGTGTGTGTGTGTGTGTGTGTGTGTGTGTGTGTGAATGTCCTCCTTACAGAAGTTTCCTAGCTCTTTATGCTGAGATTGCTTAGGAGCAACTCCATCCCAGTAGCAATGAGGCCTGGCTTTTAGAGTTTGGTTTCTAGATACTATTTTCCACTTGAAGGAAGCAGAACCCCTTGGTAAATGTCTTATTCCAGGCCTGGAATTGGAAAAGCCGATGAGTCTAAAACATCTTCCTGTGAGAGAAGGCAAGGAATGGCTCAAGGAATAAGGGGGGGCATAGCAAAAGTACATAAAAGCCATCTTGAAGATGCTTCTATTGGCCAAATATGGAACAACTTGATCATAAAAATGAATAGTAACTTTGGAATATAACCTGCATTATAAAATGGAAAGCTATGAATCCATATTGATACAGAAAAAAGTGGGGAGAAGGGAAATTTCTTCCTTACTAGTAAATGTATGAGGAATAATGGAAATGGAAAACCAGTATTTGGTAACCATCATAGTGATTGATTCAGGTGAGATTATTAATAGATACTTAGATTGGTGAGTGGATGAGGAACAGGTTATTGGCATAATCTCAGAATAGATATCTCCACAATTAGCAATTTCAAAGGACTTAATGGTGCTATAATGGCAGGGAATCCTGGCAGATACCAAAATGACAAGATGATCCAGGCTAATGACACCATGGTCATCAGCACTGTGTGGCCCCTGACATGGTACTGACTGGTCCATCTTTTCTGCAGTGACTACCAAGAAAGCATGACCTAAGTCTGATAATGAAGAAACAACAGGACAGATACAGACTGCTGGGATCCAGGACTAGAAAGGAAAGACTTTGTTGAGACAATTGTTGAGATTGGAATGGGGTTTGTGGATTTGACAATGGTGTTCTGTCAAGGTTGATTTTCTGACTTGCTTATTTGGTTGTTGGTTCTGTAAGAAAGTGTCTTTGCTTTAGGAGCATGCCTAGTGGAGCCCTTTGGAAATGTGGTGTATGACGTTTGCAGCTCTAACTAATATACTCAGGAAGAGAATAATGCTGATAGAATAGTTGATCAGACAGATATGAAACAAATGCAGGGAAATGTTAACACTTGGAGAATGTAGGAATGGGGGATATGGGAATTTTTTGCACTGTTCTTGCAACTTTCCTAAAGTTTGAGATTATTTCAAAATAAACCATTAAATAATTAGTTTCTCTGGACTCCCCTTATACATCAGTAGTCTTCTTTGCTGTAACCATTGCTTTTAGTACAGTGTGTAACCTTTAACATATTCCTTTCCTGTATATTTAAAATCCACATATATGTACATATGAAGAATATATAATAAGAATACCATGTCTAAGATTATTTTTGTTATGCCAATTTTAAATAATATAGCAACATTCATGAAGTCTGGTATTTATTATTAGAAATGTTAAAATAATACAATTGCTGAATTATCAATTATTATTAATTAATTATTAATAATTATTATAAAATGTTAAAACTAACTTCCCAAATGAAACTGTGCCTCTGGTTTCCATGTGGTAATGATATTTTAACTAGTAAGCCTAAATTTTATAATTGTTGGTATCCTGTGAATGGGCCCCACTCTTACATAAGTGCATAAGAGGTTTTTTTTTTTTTTAAGTCTTTTTTTAAAATTTTTTATTTTTTATAAACATATATTTTTATCCCCAGGGGTACAGGTCTGTGAATCACCAGGTTTACACACTTCACAGCACTCACCAAAGCACATACCCTCCCCAATGTCCATAATCCCACCCCCTTCTCCCAACCCCCCTCCCCCCAGCAACCCTCAGTTTGTTTTGTGAGATTAAGAGTCACTTATGGTTTGTCTCCCTCCCAATTCCATCTTGTTTCATTGATTCTTCTTCTACCCACTTAAGCCCCCATGTTGCATCACCACTTCCTCATATCAGGGAGATCATATGATAGTTGTCTTTCTCTGCTTGACTTATTTCGCTAAGCATGATACGCTCTAGTTCCATCCATGTTGTCGCAAATGGCAAGATTTCATTTCTTTTGATGGCTGCATAGTATTCCATTGTGTATATATACCACATCTTCTTGATCCATTCATCTGTTGATGGACATCTAGGTTCTTTCCATAGTTTGGCTATTGTGGACATTGCTGCTATAAACATTCGGGTGCACGTGCCCCTTTGGATCACTACGTTTGTATCTTTAGGGTAAATACCCAGTAGTGCTATTGCTGGGTCATAGGGCAGTTCTATTTTCAACATTTTGAGGAACCTCCATGCTGTTTTCCAGAGTGGCTGCACCAGCTTGCATTCCCACCAACAGTGTAGGAGGGTTCCCCTTTCTCCGCATCCTCGCCAGCATCTGTCATTTCCTTACTTGTTGATTTTAGCCATTCTGACTGGTGTGAGGTGATACCTTATTGTGGTTTTGATTTGTATTTCCCTGATGCCCAGTGATATGGAGCAAGTGCATAAGAGGTTTTATGGGTGATTTAATGATTTGGGCTTCTTTTACATTACAAATTAAAATTGAAAATATTTCTTAAAAATCTTTAAAAGTTATCTAAATGAAGGAAATAAGAAAGCCATCATAAGGCAAACCACACATCAATGATTACTGCAGACAGATGCTCATATTGAGATATTAGTTAGGTTTACAATGGGAAACATAGTAACTTTACAGCAGAGGACCCTGGCAGACATAACTTTAACAGAGTGATTAACATATCTTATTATATGACATGGCAACATGATGAAATCCCTGATAGGATTCTCTGACAAGCACACATCTCTCAAGTGGTATATTGTCCCACACATACATCATCCCAATCACGAAAAAACATCAGGCAAACATAATGGGGGACATTCTACAAAGTAATCAGGAACTATTCATCAAAGTGTCAAGGTTGTGAAAGACCAGGAGGATTGAGGAGCTGTCCCTTCAGTCAAGTGACATATCTCACACAGACTGCTGGTGTCACGTCCTGCAGCTCCAGCGGGTCCTCCCTTCTGAACCTGGGATCATAGTCTTTGATGGCTTCTGAGAATGGTGACATCCTGCAGGTTTTGACCACTTCTTGGGAGATAAATAACAAATTCTGATCACAGAAATGCAAGGTAATCTCTTTTGGGGGGTTCTGTCTGTGTGATTTAACTCAAGAGAGAGAGAGAGAAAGCTCAGGTAAGAGAGTTTTATCTTCCAGGTTGGATTCCTGTTCATTGTGCTGGGACCTGAGTCTGTAGGAAAAATTCACTTGGCACAGAACCTTTATCCAGGTTCAAGATCCACTCAAGATCTACTCTCTTTACACCTTTCAAAAGACAATGCAGTATTGTTAACTATGATTACCATGCCAGACATTATGTCCCCCAGCCTTATTTATCTTGTAACTGGCAGTTTATACCCTTTCAGCCACTTTGCCCTTTATACCACTCCCTACACCCTGCCTCCGGCAACCCCTCATCTGTACTATGATTTTGGTTGTTTTTGTTTCTGTTTAAAGATTCCACATATAAGTGAGATCATACAACATTTTTCTGTTACTGTCTGACTTACCTCATTTGCATAATGCCCTCAATGTGTAGCCAATATTGCAAATTAAAGATTTCCCTTTTCGTGGCTGAATAATATTGGTGTGTGTGTTTGTTTATGAATGTATTTGTATATTTTCTTTGCCACCCATCTGTCCTAAGTGAGCACTCTTCAAGTTTTTTTCCCAAGGCAAAAGGGACTGAGGCAGGTTTGCTGGCTCTGCTGGTTCTGCAGTTCTTAACAAGGTCTGCCTGCCTATTAATAATTGTACACAGGTAGAGGAGACTCATTCTGGGTCTCTTAGCGTATAGTGTTGGGTTCTACAACTACCACCAAGGCATTTTTGTTCAGGGATGGATGTCAAATTAGTTTTTAAAAAGAGAGAGAAAAAGGAGGAACCAACGTCTTATACTACAGCATCATGTTGATGTCACTCTCTAGAACATTTTTGATTTCCACTTTTGTTTTACATAATCTTTATGCCCAGAGTGGGGCTCAAACTGGATGATTCTGGTATCAAGAGTTGCCTGCCAAGCAGCCAAAACAAGCCAAGCATACCTCTCTATGTTTTATTTTTAATGTGATCTTGTCTTAAATATTCTTATATAAACCAAATTCTTAATTTCAAGGTATTTTGTAATCAACCCCCCTGTGTAAGTTAGTACACCTCTGCATTACCAGTTTCTTTTTGTTGAACATCATAGCATCTTAGCATTCCACTATATGGTCTTAATTTTATTTTACTTACACAAACTAAAAGGACATTTTGTTTCTAGTATTTGCTTTTATAAATTAAGTTTTACAGAATCCTCTTAGTTATAGCTATGTTGTTATAGCTTAATTGCACTAAATGTAGAATTCTCTACTGTGCATTGGGATATTGGTGCTTGGACTGTGTAAACCACATTTTATACTTACCCTGATGCCTGTTAGGCTTTTCCCTAGGAGATCCTACAGGAAGTTTGGAGGGCAGGGTTACTGGAGGACCAACTTCCTTCTTCCTGTTTGCAGAATGGTTCCTTAACAGCACCCCAGCAGTGGCTCTTCACCTTGGTCACTAGTGATACACTACAGCTTCTTTTATTGAATTATTTAAAAATTGAGATATAATTCACAAGTCTTTAAATTCACTCCCTTAAGAGCAGAAAATTCAGTGGTTTCAAATATATTCACAAAGTTGTGCCACCAACACTAGTATCTAATCCCAGCAGGTTCTCTCACTCTCCAGCTTCTTTTAGCTCTCTCACACATGTAGCCATATTGATCCCTCTCTGACAGGCAGCACCAGCTGAGCAGGCCCCCCCTCAGAGGCATGATCCTCCCCCACCATACATTTCTGACAGGCCTGCAGGAACTGGACGGCCCCCCTCTGAAGGTCTGCATTCCAGTTCTGCTGGGTTCTTCTCTCCCTATGTACGATAACATGCCCCAGGCACCTCCCCTGCTTCAGGTGTGGAATCCTCTCTTGAGGGCTAAGTTTGGATTCTTCGACTTCTTCCATCACGTTACCCTGGGGTGGTAGCTGCCATCTGCCATTATCCCTGTTACCCCGGTGTTCACTTTTGCCTTTAAAATACCTGCTTTATGGGCGCCTGCGTGGCTCAGTGGGTTAAAGCCTCTGCCTTCGGCTCAGGTCATGATCCCAGGGTGCTGGGATCGGGCGCTCTGCTTGGGCGGGGAGCCTGCTTCCCCCTCTCTCTCTGCCTGCCTCTCTGCCTACTTGTGATCTATGTCTGTCAAATAAATAAATAAATAAATAAATCTTTGAAATTCCTTCAGAATTTGATAAAAATGAACCTCCAGTGAGTTTACCCTCCAGTGAATTAAACCCTCAGTAAAAGTGAGTAGGAATACGTATTTTCTCAAGCACACACCCTAACTCTGTATTACTCTTTAAAAAAAATATGAGTCTTATACTTCAAAATGGAATTTTACTTATTCATAATTTCCCCAGATTGGAAGTTCAGGTCGCTTGGCTGGGGAAGAAATAAGTGAAGTGTGGTGAATTCATACCATGGAGTAGGACCTGGGAAATAAAAGCCAAAAGTGTATTGGTACACAAAACAACATTGATGAATCTTAAATGTATTGTACTAAGTAAAAGATAACAGATTCATAAGATTACACATGGTAAGATTCTATGTATGTGACTTTCCAGAAAAGGCAAACTGTAGGCATGAAGAAGAGATAGTAGCTGCCAAAGGAGAAGAGTGGTGAGGAAGTTTGATTTCAAAAGGGTAGCATGAAAAGGAAACGGTTAACAAAATCAAAAGACAACTGACAGAATGGGAGAAGATATTTGCAAATGACATATCAGATAAAGGACTAGTGTCCAGAATCTATAAAGAACTTAGCAAACTCAACACCCAAAGAACAAATAATCCAATCAAGAAATGGGCAGAGGACATGAACAGACATTTCTTCAAAGAAGACATCCAGATGGCGAACAGACACATGAAAAAGTGCTCCATATCACTCGGCATCAGGGAAATACAAATCAAAACCACAATGAGATACCACCTCACACCAGTCAGAATGGCTAAAATAAACAAGTCAGGAAATGACAGATGCTGGCGAGGATGCGGAGAAAGGGGAACCCTCCTACACTGTTGGTGGGAATGCAAGCTGGTGCAGCCACTCTGGAAAACAGCATGGAGGTTCCTCAAAATGTTGAAAATAGAACTGCCCTATGATCCAGCAATTGCACTATTGGGTATTTACCCTAAGGACACAAACGTAGTGATCCAAAGGGGCACGTGCACTCGAATGTTTATAGCAGCAATGTCCACAATAGCCAAACTATGGAAAGAACCTAGATGTCCATCAACAGATGAATGGATCAAGAAGATGTGGTATATATACACAATGGAATACTATGCAGCCATCAAAAGAAATGAAATCTTGCCATTTGCGACAACATGGATGGAACTAGAGCGTATCATGCTTAGCGAAATAAGTCAAGCAGAGAAAGACAACTATCATATGATCTCCTTGATATGAGGAAGTGGTGATGCAACATGGGGGCTTAAGTGGGTAGGAGAAGAATAAAGGAAACAAGATGGGATTGGGAGGGACACAAACCATAAGTGACTTTTAATCTCACAAAACAAACTGAGGGTTGCTGGGGGGAGGGGGTTTGGGAGAAGGGGGTGGGATTATGGACATTGGGGAGGGTATGTGCTTTGGTGAGTGCTGTGAAGTGTGTAAACCTGGTGATTCACAGACCTGTACCCCTGGGGATAGAGTAATTTTGGGGGCTGTGATGAAACAGTTCTGTATTTTGACTGTGGTGGTGGTTACACAGACTTATGCCTTTGCCAAAATTCATAAAACTACAGAATGAATTTTTGTGTACAAAAATTTTAAAAATTAAATCTCAATGATATCTTACATGTTTTTATTTAAGCATTTGCATTGTTTCAATTCTGATAATGGACTTTTATATCCATTCATTTTCACTTTATATATTGTCATTCATTATATTAGTGCTTAGTTCTGTACCCTATTATAAAATTTTCTTTCTGTTGATTTAAAGATCTCTCTTTAAATTAATACATCTTTTCTTTCAAATAGTAAGAATAGACTTTCCTGGTTTATTTGTTTTTAGCTTTTAAGAAAAATAGAACTGAGTTGTTATTTTTCTAATGTATCAGATACTTAATTTATGGTTTCTAATTTTGGTGACACAACGTGTCACCTCTATTTTTATTAACTTAGTGTTTTATTTTAAATCTTGAATCCATGTGAACTGTACCATGTATGATCTATGTACATAACTTTACACCAAATTGTTAGGAAGGGATTGCTGTTTGGAATATTCCCTTGTTTCCTCAGTACTTTGAAGTGCTACATTTATTATACTACATTCAAAACATACACCTAATCATGGCTTTGTTTCCATGAAGTAGATGGCAAACTATCTTTAGTCGAGTAAAATTATGCGCATTGATACTTATTAGGAATTCTTTTTGAAATGTTTTCTGTTCCTTTGGATTTTTACTTATTCCAGATGAAGTTGAGAGTGCTTTTGTGAGGTACACTTAAGGTATACAAAAATCAAAGAGAAAAAGATGTATATAAGTTTATGAGATTCATAGCGGAATGTTTTCAAAGAATATTGATTCTCTGAAAGGGATCTTTCATTTATTCAATAACCTTAATGTCGCAGAGGAAAGAATATGTTTATGTAAATGAATATATATATTTTTGGACTGTTTTATGATTTATCTACAATTTTCGTTTCTTGCTTTCATGACTTTTGATGAACTAGTTTTCTTGACCTCACCCGTGTCCCCTGGCTTTTCATTTTCTGAGAGAATCGCTGATGGTGTCAGATACAATTTTTTTAAGCATTCTTTTATGGGGTTTTTAAAAAATATTTTATTTATTTATTTGACAGACAGACATCACAAGTAGTCAGAGAGGCAGACAGAGAGGGTGGGGGAAGCAGGCTCCCTGCCAAGCAGAGAGCCCGATGTGGGGCTGGATCTCAGGACCCTGAGACCATGACCTGAGCGGAAGGCAGAGAGGCTTTAACCCACTGAGCCACCCAGGCGCCCATAAGCATTCTTTTACTGTATTGGTGGAATCTACTTCCTAGCATTTGAAAAAGTGAAGGTTACATGCAGGTTCCCGTTCCCTGACAGCTCTAAATTGCACACTTGCAGAGAACTCAGCTGTAATCTGTAAGCTGTGGGGAGTCCCTGACGGGCTCTGACTGCTTGGAGAGCTATCTCAAGCGCCCCAAACTTTCTCGGGCTCGATAGAAGATTGCACTCTCAGCCAATCTCGCACCAGGGGTAGCGGGGAAAGGTAGTTCAATTGGTAGCACTGATTGCCCGGACTACCAGGTTCTGAGCGTGCCTGTTTCTGCGCATGCCTAGTTCCGCCCTCTGCCTCTGTGCTTCCACCGCTCCTTTCCCCGTTTTATTCAGGTCTCACGTGGGAGGCAATTCCTGCGCTGCTGAGTGCCCGCGCTTTTCCGGGGCCAGTCCCTCCCAACGAGGAAGCGACAGGTGAGCCCGGAGCAGCTGGACAAAGGCCGAGGTGTGGCGCCGCGCTGCCTGGGGTCGCGGGTCTGGTGTAGGGGTCTGTGCCCAGTAGTGTGGAGGAAATCTGCGGCCCGCCCACGGCAGGATGGGGACCTCCGCATCAAGACTAGGGGTCGGAGACCCCACGTGATCGGCCCCTGCGCGGAGCGTGCGGGGCTGTTCGTGGAGCCCCTTTTTGGAGGCCAAAGGAAGAGGGGGTGTGCGCGTGCACGGTGGGTGTGTGGAACCCTTGGGTAGGGGGTGGCGCTGCGGGGAGGACGTCTACGCGTGCGCGGTGGGTGCTTACGTGCGGTGGTCGGGGAAGCGGGGCGCGCCCACCCGGGCTGTGCGGTTACCGCCTGGCCTCGGGGAGACCCGTTCCCTCGGCTCTCCCTTTATTCTTCCTGGAGGCTGAGCTGCTCACTAGCCCTGCCGTCACTGCATCCCGATGTGCGCTGTTAATCAGTCCTGACTTGCCCTGGCGTTCACGAAGCGTCTTTAAGAATTCTCTGCTTTTGTCTTATTTAACTGCCAAAAAAAAAAAAAACCTTAAAAAAATTTAAAAAAAAAAAATTCCCCTCTTGAAAGTTAGCGACTTGTTCAGAATCACCTTGTTAGTGGCGAAGACTGAAAGTCGTGTCTCCTGACTCGTGAGAGAGAACTGTCTGCTTTTACAGGCAAGGAAAAGCAAATTACATTTAAAAGGTCCTTTTGAAAAATGGCAACAAACATACAGAAATTGAAACCTAGACCTTTCCTTAAAGCACTGCTTTTTATAGCTTTCTGCGGAATCACTAACCAAGGGTTTAGTAACAGTAGGGAAATTGATAAACGGGTTAGTCGGAGGAGTATTTTTTGAATAGTTTTGGTGAAGAGTTAATGTTATTTCACTGGGTGTATTGTTTGGTCTGAACTGGTTTATTTAAAAATTTTAGTGTGTGTGAGCATCAGGGGAGGTTTAAACTGTTAAATCCTCAGGGAGCAAATATTTACATTTGCCCAGTGAAAAACGTTATGGCCAGGAGCTACTACATGATAATATCAGAGTCATGGTATATAAGGGGTGTTTCAGCATCCGAAGGTCGGAGGTACTGACATTCTTCCTGTCTGTTGGGTGTGTGTAGTTTTTAGGGCAGGAGGATTCTGGAGCTGCTAGGCACGCCAGATCTTCCATGACCCCTTCCCTCTTGTAACCCAGAGTTGTCTGCATTTTCAGAGTTGTCTGCGTTTATCCAAGACAGCGGAAAATGAACAAGTCCCAGGTAAGTTATTTGTTCATTCCCCACCTTTTTTTTTTTTTTTTAACAGTGGACTTTGTGAGATTTGTAGGAGTCCATATGTTAAGATGGGGAAAATTAGTAATTGATAAAAATCTAACTTTACAGAAAAATACAAAGTAACATCAGGAGCAAGGCCAGGTTGGCTTATAGATACATACTGATCATTATATATCTTAGAGTTTCTAAGGTAATCCACAAATACGTCTCTGCTGTTTCTGATAACCACGGAAAAAGGAAGACACTGTATTTGGATACAGACAGACCCTTTCTTTTTTTTTTTTTTAAACACAAAAAGTTCTTGAAAGGTATAATTTTTGGTCTTAACATGGGGACACATAGTGGGTAACCTTCCAGTGACAGCCCTGAAAGGAGTGCCTAAAGCCATTCCTCACTGAGAGTAATAGGGTCCAAGAGATAGTTAAAGTAGTGCATTTATAATGGTCTTATTTGGTCCTGCTATAAAAGCTGGTATGTTCAGAGGAATGAATGGCCTGCATGCCTGTTAGAAAAACTCTCCGTGAGGACTTTAGCCAGCTTGTGTATTTAAGTTGCGCAGCCAATGGTTCAGAGGTAAATTCTCTGGTAAGTATGTCTGAGCTTCCCAGTCAAATTCTTCCCATAGAATTCTGTCCTGGTCTTTCCCCTCTGCTATTGGGATCTACCCAGGTAAAGGTGGCCAAAGATTTAATTGTAATTGCTTTCCTCGAAGAACTGCTGCATTACTCTACTGCAGCTCCTGGGGCAAGTCTTCTTGTATCAGTCTTCTGATGGCTCTTTCGTGGAGTCTTCCTCATAGAGCCATATGGTTCGGTTCCAATTTTTTATCCTTTGTCTACTAGCTTTATCATCATATCAATACACAAACATTGAAAAGATAGGTAGAGAGTTGAATAGTACTGTTCATTGTTTTGAATACTTCTAGAAATGTATAAATTAGCTTCATGTATATGCAATGGACATTTTCCCCCTCAATTGACCAGTAATTTGGGATCTATTCACATGTAGTTTAGCCCTTTTAATGCTCTATTTTTCACATTGTATGGTACACTATATTCTAAATACTATATTTTATTGATAGGCATTTAGGTAATTTCCACTTTTCATTAATATAAATGCTGCTGTGAATATACTTGTTCTCTCTGCATAGATGCAAGTGTGTCTCCAGACTCTGGAGCAGTGCTTCTCAAAGTTAGGTTCTTTGACCAGAAATGGCAGTATCACCTTGAAACTCGTCAGAAATGCAGATTTTTATGTATGTTCCCAGACCTTCTGGAAGAAAAATTTGGGGGCGAGAATTATTTTTTAAAGATTTTATTTATTTATTTGACAGACAGAGATCACAAATAGGCAGAGATGCAGGCAGAAAGAGGAGGAAGCAGGCTCCCCGCTGAGCAGAGAGCCTGATGGCGGGGCTCCATCCCAGGACCCTGGGATTATGACCTGAGCTGAAGGCAGAGGCTTTAACCCACAGAGCCACCCAGGCACCCCAGCAGTCCATATTTTTAACAAGGTGTGCATATGATGCTCATACACATCAAGTTTAAGAATTACTGCTCTATAGTCCAATGATTAGTATTTTTGAGTTACAGGATATGAGCATTTCTAATTTTTCTAGGTAAACTTATTCATTAGAAGACTACTTTCCCTCTCTTCTCTCCAGATATAAAAAGTATTTGTACACTAAGGGGTGAAAACTTTAATTTCCATTTTTCTGGTTGTTGAATTTTTTTGACTTTCATAAATCTGGCTTTTTAAGTTCTTTCAGGCTATGGAGTTTTGTAAGAATTCTTATGTATTTTAGGTGGTAATCTTTTTTTTTTTAAGATTTTTTTTTTATTTATTTGACAGAGATCACAAATGGGCAGAGAGGCAACCAGGCAATGAGAGAGGGGAAAGCAGGCTCCCTGCTGAGCAGAGATCCCCATGGTGAGGCTCATTCCCAGGACCCTGGGATCATGACCTGAGCCGAAGGCAGAGGCTTTAACCCACTGAGCCACCCAGGTGCCCCTAGGTGGTAATCTTTCATGACAATTTTTGTCAATTTTCTTCTCTCCATATGCTTTGTCTTTTAATATAGTAGTATTATTTCTGGAAATTTTACATTGTGATACAACCCTTTTGCCTCTTCTATTTTTTATTATTGTTTTCCTGACCCTGGGGGCCTGATGACATTTTTCTGTTTTCTGTCTTTTTTTCTAATAAGACTTTTTAAAAACATTTAGTACCTTAATCTAGAATTTTTTTTAGTATAATGTGATAAGGGATCTGATTGTATATTTGAGCATCTCTAAAAAATAAGCAGAACAATAAAAGGACTAACACAATGCACGTGAGTGGGAATGCCTGCCGTGTTTCTTCTCCATTATGCACGTTGCTGACTTTGGACTGGGTTTTTTTTGTCATGTTCACAAAGTATCCTTGGAGTCTTGTTTTATTGAAAATTAGAATAATTTTTCCAAATGCTTTCTTAACATTTAATGGGAATGATGATATAATTTTTCTTTTTAGATCTATTATATTTCCATATTTCTTAAAAACTAATCTTTATTTTTTTAAAAGAAGCCCTACTTGGTCAAAGAGTGTTACTCTTTTGATGATAACTGTAATTCTGTTTGTCAGTATTTTTTTCCATAACCTTGTTGCTTAAAAAACATTTAATTTGATTTCACTCATATGTATAATTTAAGAAACAAAAGGGATGAATATATGGGAGGGGGGAAAAGGAGAGGGAAAGAAGGCATAAGAGACTCTTAAGGACAGGACAAACAGGGTTGGTGGAGGGAAGTGGTGGGGATAGACTATATGGGTGATGGTATTAAAGAAGGCACTTGTGATGAGCACTGGGTTTTGTATGCAAGTGATGAATCACTGAATTCTGCTCCTGAAACCAGTATTGCACCGTATGTTAACTGACTAGAATTTAAATAAAAATTTGGAAAAAATATTTAATTTGTTCCTTATTATTCCTAGTGGCTTTTCTAATTTGTTTGGACTAATGTTTATCACAGATAGTATTTTATTCTTCATGGAGCCAGCTTTTGGTTTTATTGATTTTCACTCTGTTTTTTTCCCTTAAAAAAAAAAAAAGATTTGGGGTGCCTGGGTGGCTCAGTGGGTTAGGCCTCTGCCTCCTGCTCAGGTCATGATCTCAGGGTCCTGGGATCGAGCCCCACATCGGGCTCTCTGCTCAGCAGGGAGCCTGCTTCCTCCTCTTTCTCTCTCTGCCTGCCTTTCTCCCTCCTTGTGATCTCTCTCTCTGTCAAATACGTCAATAAAATCTTAAAAAAATTATTTATTTGAGAGATTGAGCACGGGCATGCATGAGCCCAGGAAGCCGGGCACAGAGACAGGAAGAGGGTGTATTATGCAGATTCCACGCTGAGCCTGGAGCCCAATGTGGGGATCAGCCTCACAACCCTGAGATCATGACCTGAGCAGAAATCCAGAGACCGATGCTTAACTGACTCTAGCACCCAGGCACCCCTCCACTGTTATTTTTTTTTAAAGATTTTATTAATTCATTTGAGAGATCACATGTAGGTGGTGGGTGGGGGTGGAAACAGGCCCCCCGTCAAGCAGAGAGCCCAATGCGGGGCTCAATCCCAAGACCCTGAGATCACGACCCGAGCCGAAGGCAGAGGCTTAACCCATTGAGCCAACCAGGCACCCTTCCACTGTTATTTTTATTAACTTCTGCTTTTACCTTTATTCTTTCCTTCAGATATCTTTGGTTATAAGATGTTTTTTGTAACGTTTTGTTGAAGATGAGTTTATTGTAAAGCTCTTTATTATGCCCATGTAAGGATATAATTTCCCTCTACTACTACTTTGGCTGCAGAATCAGTATCAAGTATCAATATGTGGTGCTTTTTTTTTTTCTACACAGGCTGCCATTTCCTTTCTGATGCCTTCTTTGATCACTAACCTAAAATGTATTTTATTTTCTAATCTTATTTTTTTAATAAAGATTTTTATTTATTTATTTGACAGACAGAGATCACAAGTATGCAGAGAGGCAGACAGAGAGAGAGAGGAGGGAGCAGGCTCCCCACCAACCAGAGAGCCAGATGCGGGGCTTGATCCCAGGACCCGGAGACCACAGCCCAAGCCGAAGGCAGAGGCTCAATCCACTGAGCCACCCAGGTGCCCCTTTAATCTTATTTTTATACATACAACAAATGTTTTAAAAAAATCCACAGATTGTAAGTGTAGAGCCCAGTGAATTACCGCAAATCTAATGCCCGCATAAGTAATACATAGGTCAGAGCAAACACTGGCAGCGCTTCTAAAGCCTCCCTTGTGCTCCTCTCACAATCCCTACCTGTTACTACGCTGGTCATTCATTTGTGTGTAATCAATGGCTTCAGGGGTAGCATTAAGTAGTGAAATGATGAAGACCATCTGGCCCTAAAGGCCTAAAGTATTTTCTGTCTGGCTCTTTACAAGGAAGACTTTCCAGATCCTTGGATTAGTTTATTAAAGTTATTAATGTTGCTTTCATTTGTATCCTGTTTAAAATTAATTTTCCTACTCTAAGGCCAGATAGATAATCTCCTCTGTTATTATTTATTTATTTATTTATTTATTGGCTTTCACATTTATGCCTGTTTTAATGGACTTGGTATTTACTTTTGTTTGTTTAGAAATTTTTTTTAAGATTTTATTTATTTTTTTGACAGAGATCACAAGTAGGCAGAGAGGCAGGCAGAGAGAGCAGGGGGAAGTAGGCTCCCTGCTGAGCAGAGAGCCCAATATGGACCTTGATCCCAGGACCCTGAGATCATGACATGAGCCAAAGGCAGAGGCTTAACCCACTGAGCCATGCAGGCACCCTGTTGAGAAATCTTTTTATCATTAGGACATTGCATCTTTTTCAGAACAAGTATAATTTACAGAAATTATAGAAGGCAGCTTTTTATCAAATATCAATGTTTAGCAATGTTTTGTTTTGCCAGAATATTATTTCAGTTGTAAAAACCATCTTCAGTTGCAAAAAGTAATCAAAAACCTTACTAGAGGGTGCTTAGGTGGTGCATCCGGTTAGGTGTCTGACTCTTGTTTTTCGCTCAGGTCATGGTGTTGAGGTGGTGAGATTGAGCCTCACATTGGGCTCTGTGCTTAGCCTCTGCCCCTCCTGCTTGTGTGCTAGCTCTCTCTAAAATAAATAAGTAAATCAAGGGGTGCCTGGGTGGCTCAGTGGGTTAAAGCCTGTGCCTTCAGCTCTGGTCATGATCTCAGGGTCCTGGGATGGAGTCCCACATCAGGCTCTCTGCTCAGCAGGGAGCCTGCTTCCTCCTCTCTCTCTCTCTCTGCCTGCCTCTCTGCCTACTTGTGATCTCTCTTTGTCAAATAAATAAATAAAATATTTTAAAAAATAAAATAAGTAAGTAAATCTTAAAACACAAAAAACTCTTTGGATTTAACTTCGTTTTACCAATATCCTAAGAAGTCTTAAGCTAAACAATATTTTAAGTAGGAAAACACGCAGTTTTAAATAGTTTGGTATACTGTTTCTGTAGTTATAAACATATATCAACTGGTTTCTTTTATAGGAAATCTGATGAGTTTACCACATCAAGCATTACGTAATCCAGGACAAGAGCTAATTACCTTCTAACTATAGTACTCTGTGTAACAATTGCAAATATCAAAGGTATTTAGTGGTTAATAATTGCTACAAAATTTAAAACAAAATTTGTTTACTGGATTGTTTTTCAGATTGCAGCTGCTCCTTAGGGATTTCCTGTAAATAAAAACTCCAAAGCAATTCATGTAGGGCTTAGTTTAGATCAGTACTTTTTTTCTCGTTATCACTCCCCCTCCCATGACCCACCCCCCTGCAGTTGCACCATATTATTAAAAACACTAAGTGCCTGGGATATATGCTTCAGAAGACAGTGATTGAGTAATTTCAATAACGTGGAGTTCTTCATGTAAAAAAGATGTTTTTTTTTAATTTTTAATTTTTTATTATCATAGAATGTATTATTAGCCCCAGGGGTACAGGTCTGTGAATCGCCAGGTTTACACACTTCACAGCACTCATCATAGCACATACCTTCCCCAGTGTCCGTAACCCAAACACCCTTTCCCTAACCGCCCCGCCCCCTGCAACCCTCAGTTTGTTTTGTAAGATTAAGGGTCTCTTATGGTTTGTTTCCCTCCCGATCGCATAAAAAAGATGTTTTGTAGTCACAGTTACTTCAAAAAGTAATTATATCCAAATAACCTGGCATGTTATGCTTTAGCAATTAGAGAACCATGGCTTTGACACCTGACAGTTTATAAGTTATTGAAATGTGAAATGCTAAACAATGTGAACAGCTCTTCTCTCTTTGGAGTGTTGCAAAGTTCCAGGTTGACTTTATTTTTCAGATAACATCTTAAGCCCACTTTATAGCATACTAAGTCATAAAGGACAAATCCAGGGAAGGTAATACCTTTCCTAAGTTACAAAACTGTAGCAAATTAGTACAGTACTCTTTAATACAATAAAATTCTTTGTTGTTGTTGTTGGAGTTATGTATTACTTTAATAATAATTTTCACTCCAAAAATGTCATTTAAGTACCAAACAAAACACTGTGGTTTTTAATGGTGCTTTATAACAGAGCAAGTTATTTTATACAAATCAATATCTTTTAAAACTGTAAAATTTTTCCTTTTTTAAAGATTTTACTTAGTGCAAATGAGTGTTCACACAAGCAGGGGGAAGAGGCAAAGGCAGAGGGAGAAGCAGACTTCCTGCTCAGTGGGGAACCTGATGTGGGGCTTGAACCAAGGACCCTGAGATCATAATCTGAGCCAAAGACTGATGCCTAACCAACTGAGCCACCTAGTTGCCCCTATAATTACTCTCTCTCTCTCTCTTTTTTTAAAAGGATTTCCTAATGCAAGCTCTTTAGGTTTACTGTAGCAAGATAATTATATGTATTTAGCTGGCTCAGCTTTGTTCTGGGGTTAGTCCAAAGCCAGGAAGAGTACTAATGCATGAAAAGCTTTACAGTTCTACATTAAAGGAGATGTAATATGCCAATATGATTTTCTAGGTCCTTTTCAGAAATTGCTAAATTTTCACATAACTGCTAGAATCCTCAGGAATTAGATGGACATTTCATACAATACTACTTTCGGATGATCCCTTTTATTTAGAAATCTGCCACCTCTTTGTTTTGATAAAAAATCATACAGCTTTTCTTCAGCTTATTAAAAAATATCCTACCTAAAATATATTTCTGATTTTTAAATAACAAGTATATTGCCAGCTTGCAGAGATGTGGGGAGTGGGTGTTTCGTGTAACAGCTTTCATCCTCATTTCTCTTACAAACCCTGCCACTGCATTTGGTGTCTTCATGCTCCCTCTTGCCGAAGCTGCCAAGTCTTCAGTCTCAGCATTTAATTGATATATTACCCATTCCATTGTTTCCTGGCCTTTATTGGCATTTGAAGATACCATGCTTGCCGTCAGTCCTTCAAGGTAACTGCTAAGACTGACTCCTTCCATAGTGATCACAGCTTCTTGAGTCAAAATATTTTTTTCTGGGTCCTGAAGGTGTGCTTTGTGTATAAACTGCAGAAACCATATTTGTAAGTGAAATATTAGTAGATTTAAGTTCCATCGTTTTCTCTGCAGGATCAAGTACAGAGTGTTCTTGCACAAATGTGTTAGTTTTTGCTGCAATATGAGATTTCACAATGGAAGGCAGCCCCCACTCTGTGCTGAGAAGTCTTTGGCTGTACAGCTTTCCAGAGTGATCTGTATGTCTGTCCAGTACATCACATCACCTCCAACCACATTTGGGCCTTTCTGTGTTGCAGCTGTAATAGTTTCCAATGGGTGGTCAAAGACGCAGTCTGAAGTCCAGATCTTCATGGTGCCGGCCACTTGCACAATGTCCCTGGTGTTCACTTTTATTCTTTCTTTTAAAGATTTATTTTATTTATCTGAGAGACAGAAAGAACATGAGTGAGAGGATGGAAGGAGGGAAAGAATCTCAAGCAGAACCACTGAGCACAGACCCCAACGTGGACCTGATCCCACAACCCCGAGATCATGGAATCGGACGCCTAACCAGCTGCGCCACCCAGGCGCCCTTTATTTCTCATTTCTTACCACACCAAGGATGTCCCCTTCTATCCCTTCTTATCTAAAGTTTTTCTTGTTTTTGTGAGTGTCTATTAAATTTTATTCAGTGGTTTTGAACATCTATTGAAATCATATGATTTATCTCCTCTATTTTCTTAGTTGGTAAATTACATTAATTTTTAAATGTAAAACAAACTAGATATTCTTGAAACTGAGCTGGGCCATGGTATTCTTTTTATATATTCCTGGCTTTAGTTTGATAATACTTTGTTTTGGATTTTTATATTTGCGTCCTTCATGAGAAAGACAGACCAGTAAGTGTTTTGGGGTAGAGAGGGAGCAGAATATGTTCTTGTTACGATTTAGTATTTAATATCAGGAATATGTTGAATATATAACATGAATTTGGAGTATTTCCTCTTGCTTTCTCTACAGGATCTTTTAGTTTGTTGCTGCTTCTTAGGTTTTTCATTCATATGTGAGGACATCTGTGACTGGAGTTGCCTTCATGGGAAGATTTCTTTCTTCCTGTCTCTCTTTTGTTAAGGAAGCTCTTTCCCAACTTGGGGCTTGAACTCACAACCCTGAGATTGAGAGTCAAGTGTTCCATCAATTGAGCCAGCCAGGAAGAGTTTAAATTATAGATGCAATTTCCTTAACAGACATGTGGCATTAGATTTGATTTTCTTTCCTTTCTTTTCCTTTCCTTTCTTTGTTTCTTTCTTTCTGCCTGTTTTTTGTAGACTACATGTCCACAGTGGAGCCCAGCGCAGGGCTCAAACTCATGACCCTTCGACTGAGACTTGAGCCAGGATCAAGAGTCAAACACTCGGGGCACCTGAGTGGCTCAGTGGGTTAAGCCTCTTCCTTCAGCTCAGGTCATGATCCCAGGGTCCTGGGATCAAGCCCCACATCTGGCTCTCTGCTCAGCAGGGAGTCTGCTCCCTACCCACTCCCACAACCTCTGCCTGCCTCTCTGCCTACTTGAGATCTGTGTCTGTCAAATAAGTAAATAAATAAAATCTTAAAAAAAAAGTCGGACACTCAACCAACTGAGCTACCCAGGTGACCCTAGATTTTCTTTTTTAAAAAGTAAGTTTTGATAAGTAGTTTCTTTCTTGAAAGTAAACTTTCCCCCCACATTTTCAAAATTATTGGCCCTTAATTTCTTCACTATATTTTCATAGACCACAGAAACTGTATAGAGATGTTGTTTTCATGCCAGATATTGGAGAGTGAACCTTTCTTCTTTATAACTTGATCAGCTTTGGCAAAGAATTGTCAAGGTACAAACTTGGTTTTGTCCTCTCTCTTTATACTATATGTAGATTTTTTAAATTTGTTAATGTCTGATCTGTAACATGTCTTTGTGCATATATTAGCTGTAACTTCCTCTTTTGCTTTAAAAAGGTAGATACTTACTGATTTTTTTAACTTTTCTAATATATACTATTAAGGATTTTTTTTAAAGCATAACTTCTTAGATGTGTCTTACAGGTTTTGGTATGTTGTATTTTGATAATTCACTTAAAAATATTCTCTAATCTAGGAGTACAAGAATGTTTCAGTCGGTTAAGTGTCCAACTCTTGGTCTTGGCTCAGGTCGTGGTCTTGGGGTTGTAGGATTGCGCTGTATGGAGGGCTGCATGCTCAGTGGGGAGTCTGCTTGATATTCTCCCTCTGTCCCTCCCCACCCACTTGCAGGCACATGGGTGTGTTCTCTCTCTCAAATAATAAATAAATAAATAACCTCTAATCTCTATTTAGAAATATATTTCTTAAATAAATATAACAACACATGTATCTTAATCTGTAAACGTTGTGATGTTTTCTGTTTAATCTTTTTCTTACTGATATATTAAACACTGTAAAAAGAATGTTCTCTGTATGATATCAAATCTTTGAAGTTGTAGAAATCTGCTTTGTGTCCCAAACTGGTCAATTTAAGTACAGAGTATGTGTGGATCTGAAAAGTGTGTGTGTGTATGTGTGTAAATATATTTTGCAGTTTGGGACTACATTTTCCCTGAAGGTAATTACTGTTTCATTTCTCTCTGACTGCTTTTAAGGTTTGCCATTTATATTCAGTCTTTCTCATAGTTTTTATATCTCTTTTGGAAACTCTCAATCTGTCCATCTTTTTCCCTTTATCATTTTTTAAAAAGATTTTATTTATTTATTTGATAGAGATCACAAGTAGGCAGAGAGGCAGGCAGAGAGAGGGAGAAGCAGACTCCCTGCTGAGCAGAGAGCCTGATGTGGGGCTCGATCCCAGGACCCTGGGATCATGACCTGAGTCTAAGGCAGAGGCTTTAACCCACTGAGCCACCCAGGCTCCCCTTCCCTTTATCATTTTTTTAAAAATTATAGTTGACACACAATGTTATGTTAGTTTCAGGCATACAATATGGTGATTCAACAAGTCTTTTTCTTTGTCATTTTAACCATAGTCATTAAATATGTCAGATAATTCCAATATCTGGAGCTCCCTGTGTCCTAAGCTTAAATTTTTAGAAGAAATATACTAGACCATTCATTCGGCAAATATTTTTGGAACACCTTTCATGGACTGTTTTAAGTGTTTGGAATATATACTATAAACAAAATAACCTACTTTTCTGAACCTGTTTGGAACCTGGAGAGTTCTGCATGGACATGCTGAATTACTTTTTGCCTTTTTTTTTTTTCCTGAATTACTCTTAATAGACTGTTATGAATTGAGTTTGCAAGTGTTTTATTTAGAATATATGTATCAAAATTAAATAGGAATTGTTTTTGAACAATATTTTGTTACTAAATTTATAATGTTCCACAGATATTTTTTATGGTATAGAATGTTTAAATTATATGGGTTGTTGGGGGTTGCCTAGTGGCTCCATCAGTTAAGCGTTTGCTTTTGGCTCAGTTCCTGATCTCGGGGTCCTGGGATCGAGCCCTTCATTGGGCTCCCTGCTCAACAGGAAGTCTGCTTCTCCCTCTGCCCCTTCACCTGCCCGTGTGTGCTCTCTCTCTCGGATAAATAAATCTTTTAATATAAATAAATAAATAAATAAGCATGGGTTGTCACTTAGTGTTGGCTAGATTTTAATCCTGAAAAATATCTGAGATTGTTTTTTTTCCATGGTAGATCTTCATGATCTTCAATTGATTTTTAAATATTTTTAAGTCCTATTTTTGGTTATTGGACTATACACTGATTTTCTACCTTTCTCTAAATCTATTTTGGTAGTTCCTTAATGTTTCAGCCCAAAGCATTGGTTTCTTTTGGGATATCATATACAATATTTTCTTCAGGAAAACAAAATATATTTCATGGAGATCTGAGTGTATCTCCTATATTTTCATAGATATATGACTGTGTCTTAAAAGTGTCCTCGTGGGGTGCCTGGGTGACTTAGAGGGTTAAGCCTCTGCCTTCAGCTCGGGTCATGATTCCACGGTCTTGGGATCAAGCCCCACATCAGGCTCTCTGCTCAGCAGGGAGCCTGCTTCCCCTTTCTCTGCCTGCCTCTCTGCCTACTTGTGATCTCCTCTCTGCCTACTTGTGATCTCTCTCTCTCTCTCTCTTGCTCTGTTAAATAAATAAAAAATATATATATTTAAAAAGTGTCCTCGTATTTATAGTTGTATTTTCTTTTTTTTTTTTTAATTTATTGATTTCACAGAGAGAGTGCAAGCAGGGGGAGCAGCAGAGGGAGAGGGAGAAGCAGGTTCTCCACTGAGCAGGGAGCCCAATGTGGGGCTCGATCCTAGGACCCTGGAATCATGACCCGAGCCGACGCTTAACCAACTGAGCCACCCAGGCACCCCTATAGTTGTATTTTCTTTAAGTGATTGTCTTTTCAGATATTTGGTGCCAAAAAAGATAAATGATTTCTTTCTCTTCTTGAAGAATCATCATTGCTCATTTCATTCTTTTAGCCCTCAGTGTTACCTTATCTGCTGTGAATTACGTTAAACCACTTTAATTTTGCTTATCTATTTTTTAAAGTTTTTTTATTCATTTGAGAGTGAAAGAGGAGTGGGGGAAGGGCAAAGGGAGAGGAAGAAGCAGACCCTACTGAGCAGGGAACCCAACATGGGGCTTGATCCCAGGACTCTGAGATCATGACCTGATCCCAAGGCATATGCTTAAGTGATTGAGTCACCCAGGTGCCCCTATTTTGCATATATATTTTTTGCAGTATATTTGATATTTGCCCTTTATTTTGTTTTCAAATTTTTTTGATATTGCAAATAATTGGTTTTGTTTTCAAATCAGTTATGTCACCCATTGGTAAGAAATTTAGCACATTCATATACCATTTTATAGTTTAGGTTTTTGTTTTACAGTCTTGTTTACTGTATATCCTAGTATAACATCATTAATGTTTTGTGTGTTCTATGTCGTTTTAATTTTTGTCATACACTCAGTTTCTCATTGCACTGCTGGTCAAATTTACTTTCCTTTTTTTTTCCCCTAATTTGATAAATTGTTGGTTTCTAGTTTTGATTATGAAGACATTACTGTTATAATAGTCTATATTTCTCTGTTAACACATCTTTATTGAGTAATGTTTTATCATCAGGTTCTTTTGATTGTCCATTTCTTCCCTTTCATCCAAACTAGAAAAGAATGTCAGAATGATATTGCATTTCCACATCACTTCTAAATAAGTGCCTTGGTTTTGCTATTGTATTTCAGAATCTTTTGTTTTAGTCTATTGGTTTTATGAATAGTATATCATCAGTTTTATGCCAGGAACTTACTGTGTATTATAAGTTCCAAAAAGTATTTTTTTGTCAGTTAATTGAGGTAAGCTGTATATAACTTAAGTGTCAAGCTTGATGAATTTTTATATGTGTGTGTATGTGTGCACACGCATGCACACACACCCCTGTGTAATTGCCACCCAGTACCCAAGAAGTTTCTCTGGTACTTGAGGTTCATCTTACTTTGACATCTCTTATCATTGATTAGTGTTGCTTGTATATCTGGATTCCACTCAGTATCGTATATGTGAGATTCATCCATTTTGCCGAGTGTATCAGTTTTTCTTTTATCTTCGTTATGTATTCCACTAATAGCCATACTGCAGTTTTATTTCTCCATTCTGTTGATGGGCTTTTGGACTGTTTCCAGGTTTTGGCTAATAAATCAAACTTCTCTGAATATTTCCTATAGACCCTTTGGTTGACAAAGGGTATATAACTAGGAGAGGAATTAATACTATAGCTTTAAATAGAAATTCCTTAATATTTCCCCAAGGTATATGTACTTGCTTATCCTCCTACTGGCAAGGTATGAATGTTCCAGTTGTTTTCACATTTTTGCCAGTTATCTCTATTTGGTATTTTCTGAGTTTTTCATTTCAGACATCCCGGTGTGTATGTCATTGTGGTTATCATGTGAGAGTTAGGTTCGGGGTAGGTGGTAGGTACTAGATGGGATATGAAGGAGCTTCTCAGTTTCACTAATGTTTTATTTCTTGATCTAAATGCTAGTTTTATGCATGTGTTCACTGTGTGAAACTACATGGAGCCTTTGTACTCCAAGGTTCACTTTTGTGTTATTTTTAAGTATATTCATACTTCAACAAATTTACAAAAATCACAGAGTTGACAATGACAAATTGTTAATCTAAAGAAGTCTCAAGGATATCATTAAGCTAAAACCAAGAGTCAGAATAATGTTAATTTTTTCATATACGGAGGTCAGAATTCTTCAGCATGTTTTCTTCCTTTTTTTTTTTTCTTAAGAGAGAAAGAGACTACACACATAAGCACATGCATGATTAGGGGATGGGCAGAGGAAAAGGGAGAAAGAGAATCTCCAGTGGACTCCCCATTCAGCATGGAGCCTGATGCGGGGCTTGATCTCACGACCTGAGATCATGACATGAGCCAAAATCAAGAGTCAAATGCTTAACAGACCCATCCACCCAGGCTCCCCTAAGTTGAACACTCGTATATTTCACCATTAAGTGTAATATTTGCTGTAGGTATATATGAAAGTCCATTATCACACTAGGGAAATTTCTAGTTTGTCACTAGTTGTTTTTTGTTTTGTTTTGTTTTTTAATTACGGTTTTGGGTATATACTCAGATGATCATATTGTCATCTCTTAGTTTTTAAAACTATTCATTCTTATTTTTATTTCCACCTTCAGAAAATTCCTTCATGGCCTGTTCTTCTGTTTTCCATTTACAAAGTGATTTTTTCACACCTTGCATTCTTGATTATTGTCAGTCTCTTACTTCTCTGAGAGCTTTCTGATTCATTGTTGGTGATATCAAATGCTACCAAATTATTATGTTTGTCAAATCTTTATTTTCATTCTAGACCTACAGTATTATGTTTCACATTTAAGATGTATCTTGTTAAAATACAGTGTCCAGTTTATTTTTTTCCTTGCTTATTTTGTGATACTTGTGTTTATGCAGCTGTTTGGGCATATGCTCTGAGGAAATTTCTTTCTGCCCATGATTGGTGGCCATGTTCTCTCACTCTCTGTCCACTTATCAATTCCCTATTTGTTTCACAGCTTTTGCGGTAGTAGTTTATCTAAGCTGTGTTCTTTGTCCTTTAGCTTTCCCTTTACTTTTTTGGGAGAATTGGTCTATAAATAAAAACCTAGTCACATAATTTTTATATACTCTCAGATCTCTTCTCTGGCTCCCCTTTCTTTGATACAGTGAGTCGTAAAGTAGAGGCATGCACTCTAGATGACATCCCAAACAATCCAGTTGGTATCTTCTCTGTGTTCTACAGGTATTTCAAGTGTAACAGTTCCAAAATCTTCCCTTCTTATTTTCTACACATCCTAATTATGGGCTCAAAGTTGAAGACTTTGAAACTGGAATGTGTACTGCAGTGAATAAAATATTAATAAATATTAATAAATTAATACAATATTAAGCTGTCTCTTTACTTTTTAAAGTTGAAGAAGAATAAAGCTTGTCACAAGATATATTGATAATTTATTTCCATAATTCATAAATACAAACTTGTGTAGTACTCAGAAATACTCTCTAAGGTTGGTGGTGATCACATATGTTGGAGACTTGGTGTGAAACTTCTCTGTAATCCATTCCATGGCTTGCTTTCTTCGTGGCCCTTTCTGTCCTCACAGCTCCAGCTGCTTCTCAACATTTCCTGTGCTGTTTGCCCTCTGCTCATTTCCCAAATGTGCTAGAGGAGCAGAGGAGCCCTGCCTTCACATGTACCATGGAGTTGCATGAGCAACACAGCATGACTGTTTGTCCCGCAGCTGTTCTTCAGTGAAGCTCAAAATAGAACTAATTTTCTTCCTCATTTATTTTAGTCTGTCTGCTGTGTACTCTCACCTTAGCAATTGTAACATACTACTGTGTGTTTTCTTACCATATTATTGCTACTTGAATCCAAGAACAATTTTAATAATTTAGCATTTCTAAGAACTAGAATGGTTCCAGATACAGTGTGCGATTTGATCATTTTTTGCATGAATAATACCTTAAGCAATGGCATAGTATTTCCATTATGGTTTCTCATCTTTTCACAAAGTATAAAGTCAAATGTTTTGCAAACTATTTGGTAATCCTGGTGAGGATTGGTTCCCATACAGCTTTTACCATGTTACCCAATTCTGAACATTTCAGATTGAACAGAAATTCCAGGGGTCAGTGTCATTTAAGGATGTGACTGTGGGCTTCACCCAGGAAGAGTGGTAGCACCTGGATTCAGCTCAGAGGTCCCTGTCTAGAGACATGATGCTGGAGAACTACAGTAACCTTGTCTCAGTGGGTAAGGTCTGGTTTTTTGTAATTCTAAGTAGCATGTTCTCATTCTTTTAACTGTGAAGCATATAGACACTGTAGAGTTGGATGATTTTTAATATTGGAACTGAGTAATCAGTGTTGATTGATCTCTTTTGGGTACCAGGAAGATATTTGTGTTTACCTCTCCAGTGAAATGTTCAATAGCATCTTCATCGAGCAGCTCCAGAAGCTTGCTGCTCTTTCAGAGACCCTGCAAGCCAGGCCTTCTGGTCTGAATCCTGAACTGTTTTGCTTTGTCAGGGTATTGTGTTACCAAACCAGAAGTGATCTTCAGGCTAGAGCGAGGAGAGGAGCCATGGATACTGGAGGAGGAATTCCCAAGCCAGAGCTTCCCAGGTGAGTTAATGGACTCTGCACAGATGAACATCAGGGCGTTTAGTGTTTTCCCATGATTAACCCAGAGGTTGACAATTTCAAGAATATCTCTTTAGATGTCTTAATCCTGGGAACTGACTGGGAATACTGGTTTTTTAACAAATCTCCAGAAACCACTCTTAAAATAACATTTTTTTGATTCACTTTTTTAGTATTTACCATTCTTACATCTGTCAAAAAACCAGTCTTTGCCTACTTTATTTTTACTGTTGTTTTTTTCATTCCTTTGTTTCCAAAAGCAGTTTCAGTTGCCTGCCTTACTGTCATCAGGCATTCTTTCATATGCTCATTTTTCGACTCAAATAATTTTTGAGTAATTGCTATTATCTATGTGTCAATGAGCTTATACAAATAGCAGTACAGCCAACAAATACATGAAAAGATGGTCAGCATTACTAAACATCAGGGAAATGCAAATTGGAACCACATATCACACCATTTAGAATGGCTAGTACCAAGAAGAGAAGGGATAACTAGTTCTGGGAAGGATGCGGAGAAAAAGGAACGCTTGTGCACTGCTGACTGTGTTGTAAATTGGATCAGCTACAATAGAAAATGGTATAGAGATTGCTCAGAAAGTAAAATATAGAACTATCTTGTATGATCCAGTAGTATCACTTGGGAAGACACCCAGAGGAAATGAAAACAGGCTGTGAAAGAGAGAATATGCATGCTGGTGTTTATCACAGTATGATTCACAATAGCCAGATACGGAAATGACCTTAGGTTCCTGTCAATGGATGAATAGCTAAATAAGATAGGTATGTGTGAGTAATAGAATACTATTCAGCCATGAGAAAGGACATTCTGCCACTTGCAAAACGGGTGAACCTTGAGTGCTTTATATCAAGTGAGATAAGTCTGACAGAGAAAGGCAAGTACTGCATGTTGTCACTTGTGTCTGGAATCTAGAAAAGCTGAATTTGTTATAAACATGAGTAATGTGGTGGTTACCCAGAGGAGAGGGAGAGATAGAAGAGATGTTGTTTAAGTGTATAAAAAGTATAACGAGTAGTAAATAAGCCCTAGAGGGGTGCCTGGGTGGCTCAGTCATTAAGCATCTGCCTTTGGCTGGGATCGAGCCCCGCATTGGGCTCTCTGCTGTGGGAAGCCTGCTTCTCCCACTTCTACTTTCCCTGCTTGTGTTCCCTCTACTGCTGTGTCTCTGTCAAGTGAATGAATACCATTTAAAAAAAAAGATAAATAAATAAGCCCTAGAGATGTTATATATCATATAATGAAAACAGTATTTTGTTACAGTAATCAAACTGAGACATTAGAACTTAATTTTTCTAATTACTAATAAGAAGTGGTAATGATGTAACATAACAGGGTTGCTAATTATTGGTACAGTGGCAATTACACAGCATAAAAATGTATCAAATTAACAGATTGTACACTGAAAATTTATGCAGTTTTTTGTCAAATGTAAATTTAAAAGGTGACACTAAAATCATATACTTATGTGTATTAAAGCCCTGTAGTGGTAAAAATTATCCTAGAATTAGAGCAAAGTTAAGTTGACTGTGCTACTCTTAAGAGTCTTAGGGAAAACCTTAAGGAGATCTCCATCAAAGCAGAATTTGATTTTTCCCCTCCATAATCCCAAAGGAAAATAAACATCTCGGGGCACCTGGGTGGCTCAGTGGGTTAAGCCTCTGCCTTCGGCTCGGGTCTACTTTGGCTCTCTGCTCAGCGAGGAGCCTGCTTCCTCCTCTCTGCCTGCCTCTCTGCCTACTTTCGATCTCTCTCTCTCTCTGTCAAATAAATAAATAAAAGCTTTTTTTTTTTTTAAAGCGGAATTTGAATGAGATGATTGTGTGAACTGTGAGGATCCTGCTTCTTCACAGAAGGGATAATAGCAGCTACTAAGCCAATGAGGAGGAATGTGTTTGGTGTTTCTTGGGAAACAGGAAAAATAGTCACAATGGCCAAGGGGAATGTTTGATGGGAAGTGGCGCAGGAAATGGTGTCAGGCAGCTGTGGTCCAAAAGAAGAATATCATAAGTCTTACTGAAGTTTTTAATTTTATTCTTACTAGTGTATTTTGGGAAACAAACAATGTCTGATTTATAAGATCTCTCTCACCTCTGTAGAGAAAACGTTGGAAAGAACGTAAGCACTTAAGAGAGTTCACTAGTGGAACCTTTTAAGTTTTCCTGAAGGGTGATTATGGTCATTTAGTCAAAATTGGAGAGGAATGGAGGTAATGAGAAGAGGCTGGATTTTCTCTGTATTTGGAATAACTGAAGAATTAACATTTGTATTGGGGCACCTGGGTGGCTCAGTTGGTTAAGTGTTTGCCTTTGGCTCAAGTCATGATCCCAGGGTCCTGGGATCAAGCCCTGCTTTGGGCTCCCTGTTAAGTGGGGAGTCTGCTTCTTACCCTTATTCTCCCTCTGCCCCTCTCCCCCTGCTTATGTTCTCTCTGTCTCTGTCTCAAATAAATTTAAAAAAAAAAACTTTAAAAATAAAAAAAAGAACTAAAAAGGGAAAAGATGATGGCACTTGAAGTATTTAAAGGAATAATGATGAAAACTTCCAAAATTTGGCAAAAAAGATATTCATACCAATGGCATGTCATGATTAAATTTCTGAAACCAAAAGAGAAAAAAATTATGAGAGTAATTTTTGGAAATGATAGTGAATTCGTCATCTGAAACCATGGAGGCTAGAAGGCAATAATACATTTTTTTCCAAGTACTGAAAGAAAAGAACTTTCAAACAAAACGGAACTGTGGCTTGTGAAAATACATTCATGAAAGGATAACTGAAGGTATCCTACAATGGAAAAAAAAATAGAAAATGTTGTTAGCAAACTTATCTTTTAAAAATGGCTAGAGGAAGTTCTTTAAATAGAAAGGAAATAACACAAGAAACCGTGGAGCTTCAAAAAAGAAAGAACATTGGAAGTGGCAAAAAATAAGGGTAAATATAATAGAGTTCCCATCTAAGGAGTTTCTGAAATCATATTTGATTGTTGATACAAAATTTAGAATATCATGATTTGATGCTCTGCGTGTGGAGGATATGATGTATTTACAAGATAGAATACAGGAATTTAATTGGAATTAAAGTGTTATATTTCCTTGAAGTGGTAAAATGTTGATCCAGGAAGACTGTAATAAATTATATATGTACATTTTACCTAGAAATGGACTTGGAATACTTAGAACAACCACTAAAAAAACTATACAAGGTGGTAAACTTAGAAATACTGTAAGTAAATGAAGACGGAATCTTTAAGAAGATGTTCAAGTAACCAGTAAGAAAATAAATTAGGAACAGATGAATAAGAAACTGAGAAAACAATAGAAAAATAAAACAACAGACTTAAACATTGACATAGCAGTGTCTACTGTAAATGTAAATGATCTAAACACACCAATTCAGGGCACCTGAGCAGCTCAATTGGTTAAGCGACTGCTTTTGGCTCAGGTCGTGATCCCGCAGTACCTGGATGGAGTCCCACATTGGGTTCCAGGCTCCATGGGGAGTCTACCTTTCCCACTGAACTTCTCCTCTCTCATGCTCTCTCTCAAATAAATAAATAAAATCTTTTAAAAAAAATTTAAAAACACACCAATTCAGGTATAGACTGGCAGACTGGATAAAACAAAAAACAAAAGGCAGAAATATGTTATCTACAAAGAAATTCATTTCAAATACAACATAGTGAGTTTGATGGGAAATAGAAAAAGATACACTGGGGTACCTGGGTGGCTCAGTCATTAAGCGTCTGCCTTCAGTTCAGGTCATAATCCCAGGATCCTGGATCCAACCCTGCATCAGGCTCCCTGCTTGTCGGGAAGTCTGCTTCTCCCTCTTTCACTCCTCCTGCTTAGGTTCCCTCTCTTTGTGTCTCTCCCTGTTAAATTAATAAATAAAATCTCTTAAAAAATGAGAAAGAGGAAAATACACTATGCAAACATTAATGAAAAAAACAAGACTGACTCCATTAATATTAGATAAATTAGTCTTGAGAGCAAAGGAAATTATTGGAGAAAAAGCAGTATTCCAATGAAAAAGACTGTGATCCAAAATGTGACCCCACCAAACAACAGAAAGAACCTCATAGTACACACATCAAAACCGATTGAGCTGAAAGGAGAAATAAACAAATTTTCAATTATATTTGGGGAATTCAGCACCTTACTCTCAGCAATTGGTAGAACTTTCAGACAGCAGATATAAATTAATGGCAGATGTAGAAGAACTGAATGGTACCATTAACCAGTGGGATTGAATGAACATTTGTAGATAGTACCTAGAAGCAGCAGGATATGCATTCTTCTCAAGTGCCTGTGGAGCACTCAGTAAGATACAACATATCCTAGGCCATAAACAAACCTTAGTAAATTTAGCAGAACCAAAATTGTGCTATGTTCTCTTAGCATAAGGAAATCAAACTGCAAATCAGTAATAGAAAGGCAGTAGAGGGCACCCGGGTGGCTCAGTGGGTTAAAGCCTCTGCCTTTGGCTCCGGGCATGATCTCAGGGTCCTGGGATTGAGCCCGGAGTCAGGCTCTCTCTACAGTGGGGAGTCTGCTTCCCTTCCTCTCTCTCTCTACCTACTTGTGATCTGTGTCTGTGAAATAAATAAATAAAATCTTAAAAAAAGGCAATAGAAAAATACCTAAACATTTCAGAATTAAACAAGACACATGTAAGTAAAGCATGAATGAAAGACATCCCAAAGGAAAATTTAAAAAATAACGCACAGAAATGTCAGGTATCAGTCTCACTGGAGTTCCTTATATGTGATGAGTTGTATTTCTCTTGATACTTAAGTTTTCTTTTTTGTGATTCTTTTTTAGTATTTTTACTATGATGCATCTTGGCATGGATCTCTGTTTATCTCACGTGGAGTTTATCTTCTTGAATTTGCATATTATTTTTCTCTTAAGTTTCCAGGGTTTTGCCATCATTCTGTTGAATGATTTTTCTCCTCTCACTCTTCCTTCTGTTCTTTTGATATTCCCATTATGAATATGTTGGTGCAGGTAGCACTGTCTTTCATTTGTTTGAGGCTTTCTTTGGTTTTATTCATTATTATTTCTTCTGTGTAAATGATATCTATTGATGTATCTTCAAGTTTACTAATTCATCTTCTATAAGCTTGAATCAACGAATTTATAATTCCTGTCTAATGAATTTACAATGCAGATATTATAATTTTCAAATTAAGAATTTTTGTTTCATTCTTTTCAGTTTTTTGATGTTCTCTATGTGATGAGGGTGCCATCATTACCTTCCTTTACTTCCTTGAACATGGTTGCCTTTTGGGTGTGTTTGTAAAAACTGCTTTGAGAAGTGCTAAGTCTGATATCTGGACTCTTTCAAGGGCAGTTAGTTGCCTGCTCCTTCCCCCATATATGTGAAATTTTCCTCTTTGTTTTATGAATCACAAGACAAAGCTTTCTTTCTTTCTTTCTTTCCTTCTTCTTTTTCTTTCCTTTTTTTTTTTTTTTGTTTGGACAAAAGGGATATTTTAGATATTTTGTACCTAGCCTTATACTGATTCCTTCTTTCTCTGAAAGGGTCTGTTGTTATTTTTCCTTGCTTATTTATTTGTTTAATGACTGGGTTGGATTATGTAAAGTCCTTTCCATCCACAGTGTACATCTCTAATGACTCTTGTCAGAGGCCTCTGCCTTGGGGGCACCTAGTGTTACTAGGATGACAGATAAGTTTTTCAAAGTGTTAGAAAGGAAAACCTGATGGAACTTGAGTGAGAAAAAGACGCACAGTTACAGTCTGTTTCAATATCTCTCTCCTGATAAATAGAAGAACACTGAGTAACCAAATTGACTTAATTGACATTTATAAAATATCCCCCACCCCTACACACAAATAAACCAGTGGAATACACATTCTTTTCAGGAACACATGAACGTAAACCAAGGTAGATCGCATTCTAAGATCTAAAACAAATCTCAATTAATTTAAAAGGAGTCAAGTCATATAAAATACTTTTTCTTACCAGAGTAGAGTTAGATCTAGCCAAATTAAAAATCAATAACAGAAATTCCTAAATAGTTAGAAACTTAATGGCACACTTTTACATAACTTGATGGTTCAGAGAAGAATTTGAAGGGTAAATTAGAAACTATTTTAAGCTGAATGTTCATGAAAACAGAATTTGTAGGAAATCAACATATAGGAAATTTTTATATTGGAAATGAAGTATGTGTATAGTATTTCATTGTTTTCATTATTTTCCATATGATCTTTATTCCTTACTTCTCTTACTGTGTTTGGGTTTATTCCTTACTTCTCTTACTTCTTTTGGGTTTAATTTTCTCTTTTCTAGGGTTTTTCCTCTATAGAAACTATAATCCTACATATATGCATATAATTTTATTTTAAAATTTTTATTTATTTTGCAGACTACCTTCTTTAGCCAGGGTCTTCCTTGTGATCCATTTCTTCTTTCTTTAGTTTTATTGTAATTTTTTTCTGCTCTGTCATCACTGAGCCTTTTTCAATGCTATTTATTAAAATTCCAGTGAAGTCTCTTTTCTATCTGGGCTCTCTGTCAGTCTGCCTGGACTACTACAACAAAACACCACAGACTGGGTGACTTAAATAACAGAAATTTGTTTTCTCACACTTCTGGAGTTTGTAAAGCCAAGGTGAAGGTGCCAGCAGGGTTGGTTTCTGGTGAGCCCTATCTCTTCAGCTTGCAGACAGCACCTTCTTGCTGTAGCCTCACATCGCTTTTTTGTGTGTGCACATGGTGGGAGCAAGGAAGTTGGTGTCTCTTCAACTTCTAATAAGGGTGCTGCTCCTATCAGATTAGCCCAACACGCTGATGACCTAATTCAACCTTAATTGCCTCCTTAAAGGCACTGTCTCCAGATACAGTCACCTTGGGAATTAGGGCTGCAGCATATGAATTTGGGAGAGGGACAATTCAGTTCATATCTGGCTCCTTGTAATTTAAGTCTATTCCAAGGTCACATTGTCCTTTTTACAATATTATTCCTCACCTAGATCACTAAGCGTTGTGTCCTTAGTTCCCATATACTCTTGGAGTTCCCAGTGGTCTGAATTGTCATGTATCAGAACTGAGATGTCATCTCAGTATTGCCCCACTCATAGTGAGACTTCCCCTTTCTGGGAATGATTCTGTTTGCATTTAATCATCTCTGAGTTCCCTGTCTCTTCTTTATGTGTGGTTGCTACAGTATGTAGCTGACTCTTTCAAAGGATGTGGGCTCATTATCAGTTTCTTCTGTATTTAAATGTTTCTTTTCTTAGTGGTGATTTGAATTTAGTAGTACTTTGTATCTCCTAGTTATGCCAAAGGCATGGGTTGTTGGAGGTAATTTTATTTGCTCTCCTTATATTGATCCATACATTTGTTTAGAGGGGAGATGGAGACATTCAGATTTTAACAGGTGCTGTTATTTTTTAGACATCAGAATGCAGATGTTCACGTTGTAATAGGCAGTTTCTGCTCCCTTTTTGTACTGTGCCAGGCTTTTGTTTCTTGTTTTCATTTCTGTGGTTCATATCAAACTCAAGAATAGAAAAAAAAATGTGCTTAAAATTATTTTCTTCTCTGTAGACTAAAAAAGAAATCCAAGTCAGCTATAATATAGGGCATTTGTATATATATTGCATTCCATAAAAAATGTGTTAATATTTCCATGTAAGGTTAATTTTTCTTATTTTTAGAAATCTGGAAAACTGATCACAAGAAAGAAAGAAGCCACCAAAACCAGCCTAAACATGTGTGGGAAGTTGCATTCATCAATAATAAAACACTAACTAAAGAACAAGGTAATGTAGTAGAAAAACCACTTAACTTGGACACAAAGTCTTCCTTCCAGAAGAACCCTCTGTCAGTGGGACTCACATGGAGTGAATTTCAGCTGTATTTCAGAATTGTTTATCAATAAGAAAAACTGTTTAGGAAAAAAGACTGATGAATTTAATGCCTGTGGAAAATTGCTACTCAGTATTAAACGTGAGAAAACTCATACTAGAGAGAAAAGTGAATTTTTTAAAAATGGGAAAATGTTGAGTCATGATGAGGACCCTATTCATCCTGAGAAGATTCAAATGTTAGAGCAAAATTTTGATTATAATATTTACCTGTCAGGGACCGCCTCCGGCCGGGAAAGTCCCCGCCATTACAAGATGGCGCTTGGCTCACTGCCAGCAAAATACGCTGCAAGTAAACAATGAACTTTCTGGTGAAGCCCGCCTAAAGGAGGATATAGTCATTGGCTGTTTCAAATTTAATCAGCATAGTAACAAGACTCTCATTGGCTCTCCCTATTGCTTGGCCCCTTATTGGTCACCCTGCCGCATATAAGCTAAGGAAGTTGACGAAATAAAGGGGAATGAAGCATTAACACCGAACCAGGCTTCTTGTCGTCCTTGCAGGTCGAGGGCGATATTTATCAAGAAACCTTCCTTGAAAAGGCAATATTTAGTATGTACAAGAGAGAGATTGCAGAAGGTAATGATTGTGAGTGTAATGAATATGGGAGCACCTTCTTTGATAACTCCTTCTTAGTCCATCGGATAAATTCCTCAGAGGAAAATCACTGTGGATTTAGTGGTTGTGGAAAATCCTTATGTATAAAGTCTACCCTTTTGAAACATCATGGGGCACATATGAAACACTATGAATGTAATCAAAGTGGGAATGATTTCGGGAGGAATTTATGCCTTTCACAACTTCAGAAACCTCATAAAGGAGAAAAACACTTTGAATGTAATGAATGTGGGAAAGCGTTTTGGGAGAAATCCCACCTCATTTGACATCAGAGGATACACACAGGAAAGAAACGCTTTCAGAGTAATGAATGTGGAAAAACTTTTTGGGAGAAGTCAAACCTCACTAAACATCAGAGCTCACACACAGGAGAGAAGCCCTATGTGTGCAGTGAATGTGGGAAAGCCTTCAGCCACAAGTCAGCCCTCACATTACACCAGAGAACACATACAGGTGAGAAACCCTATCAGTGTAATGCATGTGGGAAAACTTTTTATCAGAAGTCAGACCTCACTAAACACCAGAGAACACACACAGGACTGAAAGCCTATGAATGCTATGAATGCGGGAATTCCTTCTGTATGGATTCACACCTTACAGTACATCAGAGAACTCATACAGGTGAAAAACCCTTTGAATGTCCTGACTGTGGGAAATCTTTCTGTCAGAAGTCACACCTTAGACAACATCCAAGAACTCACATAGGGGATAAACCCTATGATTGTAATGCATGTGGGAAAACATTCTACTACAAGTCAGTTCTCACCGGCATCAGATAATTCATACAGGGTTGAAACCTTATGAATGATTTGAATGTGGGAAAACCTTCTGCTTGAAGTCTGACCTCACAGTACATCAGAGAACTCACACAGGGGAGAAGCCTTTTGCATGTCCTGAATGTGGGAAATTCTTCAGCCATAAGTCTACCCTCTCTCAACATTATAGGACACATACAGGGGAGAAACACTTTGAATGTCACGAATGTGGGAAAATCTTCTATAATAAATCATACCTAACTAAACATAATAGAACACACACAGGGGAGAAGCCCTATGAATGTAACAAATGTGGGAAAACCTTCTGTCAGAAGTCTCAGCTCACACAGCACCAGAGAATTCAGATAGGCGAGAAACCTTATGAGTTTAATATATGTGGAAAGGCTTTCTATCATAAGTCCGCCTTAATTGTCTTCCAGAGAACTCATACAGAAGAAAAGCCCTATAAATGTAATGAATGTGGGGAATCTTTCTGTGTGAAGTCAGGACTTATTTTACATCACAGAAAACACACAGGGGAGAAACCCTATGAATGTAATGAATGTGGGAAATCCTTCAGTCACAAATCATCCCTCACAGTACCTCACAGGGCTCACCCAGGAGAGAGATCTTGTCAGTGTAATGAATGTGGGAAAATTTTTTACCGTAAGTCAGACCTTGCTAAACATCAGAGATCACACACGGTTGGAGAAGCCTTATGAATGTAACACATGTGGAAAAACCTTCTCTCAGAAGTCAAACCTCATTGTACATCAGAGAACACACACAGGAGAAAAATCTTACAATTGAAGTGGATGTTAGGAGTGTCGAGCTGCACTTCAGCAGCCATTACACAAGAATTCACACTGGCAGAAGCTCTGTTGACATCCTGAATGTTTGGGAACCTTCTTCCACACAAACTGGCCTTATTTTACTCCAAGGTAGACTGTGACAAATGCAGGACATTCTTGTTAAGTAACATTCCATTGAATGTTACCAAGCAAATACTGGTATAAAGCGTGACAGATTTTTTTATTTTGTAAAAGTATCTTTGTTTGCTTTTTTAGCAAAAATACAAACTAGGTTATGTCAGAATTTATATTAAAGAGAAACCTTTCAATTTTGGGGTATATAGCTTGAAGATTATTTTTAGAGGTAACACAACATTAGAAGTTGAGTTTTGGGTTTTGATGCCATATTTATCTTTGGGAAACATAAGAAATTGTAATATATAGAAGTATATTGTGCCATGTAAAGCTTTAAAAACTAACTAACTAACTAATAAATAAAAATAGAAAAAAATAGAATCACAAGAAGTTTCAGTCATACATAGAATTCTCACATGCCCTCCAGCAAGCTTCCTCTGTGGCTGATTTCCACAACCATTGTATATTGTCAAGCAGAGGGAGTTGATGGTACCACAGTACTAAGTCACATACAGTCCTTATTCTCACTTCAGTTTTTACATGCAGTTTGTGTGTACGTGTAGTTCTGTGAAATTTTATCACTTAATAGTTTGAGTAACCATCAACACAGCTTACAAAATCGAAAAGGAATCTGGAGTTTCTGTTACATTAGAATTACAAGGGAATCATGATTTCATCACAAGAAGTTCCCTCGTGTTAATCGTACTGCAACCCTCATTCTGGCAATCATGTGAATATGAAGCTTTTTAAAAGCAGAAATAAACTGAGTAATTAGGGCCACAGCCTTAAATCCTTATGTGAAGCATCCCTCAAGTGTGCAGGATTTGCATTTCCACATACGGTACCTTATATAAACTATATGTGCTTCATATGCATCATGAAACTTAATCTAGTTGTGAACACAGAACAGCCACTCCTAATTTGGCAGTTGTTACCATATCAGGCACATCGCCCATGTGTGTAAGGGCTGAGCAGTTTGTAAAAGGAGGCCCACAGAGCTCATTTGTAACACTTTAGAATGTATAAATCAAAATGGCAAAGTGGCAAGTAGAATGTATTCAGTGTAGAGGGATATCTAGTTCCTAGTCTCATTTTCCCCATTCACTCATGGTTCATGCCAAACCAGGAGTGCCTTGAGTATACATATGTGAGTCCTCTAGTCCTCAGCCCAAATTTTATACAAACCCTCTGCAAGTAGCTGCCCTCTAAGGCAGAGGCCAGTGTAGCCAGAGACAGATCTGAGTCGTTGGAGATTTTTGGCTCTGTGAGAAGGTGGGTTGAGACTGGAGCGGGTGGGGCTGGAGTGGGGCATTTATTGACTGACAGGGTATAAAGGTGGTATAATAAATTACACCATCAGTGAGATTACACAAACCAGGTTACAGAAACAAATGGTCTTAACTTGCACAAAGAGTCTAAGCTTACATCTTAGGAAACTAGGAAAAGGAGCTGATTAAATCCAGCATAAACTTTCTTTGAGCAGAAATCAGTAGAACCAAAAGTTAGTTATTTGAAAAGGTCAATGAAACTGATAAACATCTTTGCTAAATTAACTAAGAAAAAGAGAAGATACAAGGTGCTGACAAGAGAATGAGGGAAAGCCGTAACAACTGATTCCATGGACATTAAAAGGATAATACTATGGACTGCTCTCTGTCCACAAATTTCATAACCTAGATAAAATTAAATAGACCAGTTCCTTGAAGGACACAATCTGCCAAAACTCACCGAAAGATCTAACTAGGCATATAGCTGTTAAAGAAATTGAGTTAATACTTGATCTTCCAAATCAGTGTCAGGCCCAAATGTGTTCATTAGTGAATTCTACCAAACACTTCAGGAAGAAGTGATACCATTTCTCTACAATCTCTTCCAAAAAGTAAAAGCAGAACTACTTCTTAACTCATTCTGTGAAGCCAGCATTGCTGTAGTAGCAAAACAAGGTGGACATTACAAGAAAAGGAAACTGCAGATAGAAGTCTATGTCTTGGAACATAGATGCAGAAATCCTCAACAAGTCATTAGCAAATTGAATCCAACAGTATACATTTTCACACCATGACCGAGTGGGGTTTATTTCAAGTATGCAGTCCTGGTTCAACATTTGATAATCAGTTCATGTAACCCATCACATCAACAGGCAAAAGAAGAAATTACCATATGATCATACCAATAGGTGCAGAAAAGCATTTCACAAAATCTTAACCCACATTCACAATAAGAAATCTCAGCATACTAGGAATACAGGGAATTTCTTTAACTCGGTAAAACATGTCTTCAACAGCCCTATAGCTAACATTGTACTTAATGGTGAGAATAGATGCTTTTCCGGTAATGTAAGGAGGAAGGGGGCCCCTTTGACCACTCTTTTTCAGCCTCCTTCTGGAAGTCTTTGCTAACATAGTATTACAAAGAAAATAATCTTGGATTTGGAAGGAAGAGATAATAAAACTGTCTATATTCACACATGACATGATTCTGTAGGTAGAAAATTCCAAGGAGTCAACAATAGAATACCTTGACACTGGTAAGCAATTATAACAAGGTTATAAGGTACAGTGATTGAGTGAGTGGTAAAAAGAAATGAACTCTCAGGAATAGAAGACATGGAGGAAACTCACTTACATGTTGCTAAATGAAAGCCAATCTGAAAAGACTTTACACTTTGGTTTCCATCTATAGTGCATTCTGATAACAGCAGAAGCATATGGAGACAATAAAAAGAAGAGTGATAGCCAGGGTTTCGGGGCAAGGCAGGGAAGTTTGAATAGATGGATTTTAGAGGATTTTTAAGACAGTGAAACAATGCTGTAGGATATTATAATAGTAGATACATGTCATTTACTTGTCAATGCCCATAAAGTATAAAACACAAAGGGTAAACGGTGAGGTAAACTGTGGACTTTAGTTAGTAATAATGTATCAATATTGGCTCACCAGTTGTAACAAATGTACCACAGTAATACAAAATTCAAATACGGGACTGTAGCAGTGGGTAGAAGTGAAGGGCGTACATAGGAACTCTGTACTTTCTGCTCAATTATTTGTAACTCTAAAACTACTCTAAAAAATAAAGTGTATTAAACAACCCTGCCTGCATATAGCAGTGTAGATGAATCTGTGAAGCTGCTTTCTTCTATACTTAAAAAATTAAGAACTCACATTATTTAGTACCAGTTTTCCCATGGTGGGAAGCAGAATGCATTCTCAGAAATTGCATATTGACAGCCACTAAACCTATTTTCAGTTATAGCTTTTCTGCTCTTGAAAGCCGTATTATCTTTCTTGGAAGTATCATAAATTTCTTACCTCTCTTCATAACATCTTGTTTCTATATTACGGTTTTTGTCATAGATTTCTGCACTGAAAATATAATCAATATTAATGAACATTTGAGATGTTTTTATAGTCTTTGGAATATTTTAAATTATAGTAACTGTGGCCTGAAATTAAGGCCTAGTATAATGGACTCTTTTGCATCTGAAACCAAGATGGAATCCCACCACCAACCGAGTGAATAGGAGGCAGTTAATACACTTATCATAATGAACAGGATGGTCCATCCAAGATGAAGGTCACCATCTAAGATGTAATTCATCTAGTTATCATTAACTAATTGTTCTTGACTGACTGACTGGTTCTGTGATATGACAAAGGCCCCTTGGGACAGAGCTGCTAGTTGCTGCCAGTCCTGCCTTTTGACCGACACTGTAGTGCCACCTTTTTGGGGTGTCACTGTGTCTTCCCACCCTAAAAAGCTCTTGTCCCTAAGAGAGAATTGTTAATTGGCCATACCCCAGGTGACTTCCCTTTGGGTTCAGTGTGGCTGTGAAGCTCCTTCCTGTAAAGGCAGTGACAACACTGTTCCCTAACTGCATTTGCACCCCACCTACCAAAGATCTGGCTAGAACTCTGTGGTTACTGCACAGTCTGGTGACTATCCTTGACGGCTCAGGCTATGCATGCATAGCCTGGTTTGTTACTGTGTACTGCTGGGATGACATGCAGCTGTCCTTTGTGAAATTTTGGAAAGGTAAGACAACCAGCTCCGGTAGGATGACCGTGGCATTCCAGTTGTCTAAGAAGCTGTTGCTCAGGTAAGGGCAGGAGCCTCCCCTTCCCTCTTTCCTCTGCTACTCCTTCCCTTGCTGCCGTTGTGCACACATCTGATGCCCGATGGTGTTGAGGTGCACATTTATGGTATCCTGTGGCTCAGTTGGTGATAAGAAAAGAGATCCCTTCCAAATCGCCAGAGAAAGTAGCTCAAATGCTCTTCTGATGCAAAACCTTTAGCCAGTGAACCTAAGTTCTGCTTAGCACTGCTGTTTTATCATTACCCCAAGGGTCTAATCTTGGAATTATGGAGCTTAATGGCTTTGACCGGGGCTATAGACAAATGACCTTACTGTTTGTGAACCCTGACCCCCTGGAGATTGACTGGCATTCCCAGGAGGAAGCAACAACTGCCAAAGAGGTCGACTGCTGGGCTCTGGTGCTTTCCTTTCTGACCACCCAGGTCCATGCTACAGGTGACAAAAACAGAAACTTGTGACTTTACATGGTTAGAAGTCCAAAATATTCGGAGGGAATTTTTACAGAGAGAAAGGAGAGAGAGAAGATGATGGGCATGGTAGAAAAAAAGAGACAACCATACAGAAGATGATCCATCAACCACTGAGTAATGGGCTAAGCACACTCCTGCTGCTCCAGTCTTCTCCCTGTGCCTGTGTTGGAAAGAAATTCTCATCCTCTTGTTTAGGGGGGAAAAGACACACTCTGTGCCTCAGCAAAGGGGATTATTCGAATGTGACTTAAGCCCAGGATCTTTAATCTGTAAGAAGCGACTATTACCATGGAGCTGGCCCATGGCCCTGAAGATCCTGCCTGGAGGATCTCTGGGGAAGGAAATTTGTAAATTTGATCAGAGTAAAGAAAAAAACCCTGAGGTCTGTCTAGTGACAACAAAAAGGAAAGATGCAGCAAGAAAGAATGAGGGGGCGCCTGGGTGGCTCAGTGGGTTATAGCCTTTGCCTTCCGCACAGGTCATGATCCCATGGTCCTGGGATCAAGCCCCGCATCAGGCTCTCTGCTCAGCAGGGGGTCTGCTTCCCCACCCCCCGACCCCTGCCTGCCTCTCTGCCTACTTGTGATCTCTCTCTGTGTCAAATAATCTTAGGGAAAAAAAAAAAAAGAAAGATTGAGGAAGGGGGAGGGACTTGGATACAGGAAGAGGAGACCATAAAATGATGGAAATGAAGGTCCACAGATTGGCCCAACTGGGGGAACATACTTAAATAATTTGTACAACAAAGACAAAAGGGCATTGATTGGCTTTTGTACCTCTACTATTTACGTTCTGAATTGACTTAAATATCTGCTGAAATGCATCATTGTCAAATTTCCATGGCCTTAAAACAGGGCTCAGATTACAGCTATATCTGGGCATTCCACTCAATTTAATCATGTTACTCCTTAAAATCTTGGAGGAGTTACTGAATATAAAATAGAATTTCTATAGACTAAATATTGGTGTTTTCCTTAAAATTCACTTGTTGAAATCTAAACCCCAGTGTGATGGTATCTGGATAAGGTTTGGTTATGAGGATGGAACTCTCATGAGTGGGAGTAGTGCCCTAATAAGACTCCAGAGAACTCCCTTGGCTTTTTGCCTGTGTGAGGACAACCCAGAAAGACAGTTGTCTGTGAACCAGGAAGCAGGCCCCCACCAGACCCCGATACTGCAGGGCGCCTTGGTCTTGGACTTCCCAGCCTGCGGAACTGTGAGAAATAAATTTCTGTTGTTTATAAGCCACCTGGTCTCTGATACTTTGTTTTAACAACCTGAACAATCTGAGACATTCAGGATAAATAGGTTCATTTTACCTTAACCAACAGAACTGTAGCCAAAGTTCTCCATGGTATAGCACCCTTTGACTTAAAGCACCATCCCACAGTAGGTTCTGATCCAGTGAATATAAACTTTGGGCACTTAAACAATCAGTTTGACAAAATGGGACCCCTCATGTACCGTACACCTTTAGTTGAAATCATTGTAAAGTCCTGTTCAGAGAAGTGATTATCACTACTGCTTCTCCATTTAATAGTCCAGCATAGTCTCTTCTTAAACCTGGAAATGCTGATAGTACGTCACAGTGGTAACCTCGGTGCTATGGCCTATCTGTTCAGGACCCAACACCACTTTACTGAAATTACTCCTTCTATCCCAATAGCCACCACTACAGATTTTGTTCTCACAGATTTGGGTACTATATTCTGTTCAGTGCCCTCTTCAACAGCCTCAGCCACAATTTGCCTTCACCTCCGAAGGGGCACAGTACACCTTTCTCAGGCTACCAGTGGGATATCTCAGCACCTCTGCCTCTGCACATGGTCTTTGCAGGCAGTATCTTAACTGCAACCACATTTCTTTAGGAGCACAGGTATGACATTATACTGATGATATCCTCTTCTGAGGAGCTATTTCACACATTCATTGTCAACATACACATACAAAAGAATCACAAAAGTGAATAATTCATTTCCCCATACATATTTGCAAAGATCTGGCTCAGTATTGGTAAACCAAGGGCTGCTCCATCCCTGGCACTATCAAGAAATAGCTATTGACTATTCTCCCTGTTGTGTGTTCTTTGCACACAGAATGTTAATGCACATACATCATTTAGTCGTTTTGGGGTTCTGCAAGTGACTTGTTCTCCACTTACAAGGTTCACTTAATTCACTAATGCTGTTACTTTCAAATTGACTCAACTTGTATAGGACCTTCTCCAAAAATAGACTCTAGAATCAATCCAGATTGAAATCAACAGGCACTCCTGTCAATGCCCTTCCTTCCCTCTAGAGACCTTAGCAATGTCCTCTCATGCCTCCTGGAGTTTGTAGACCATCCATCATCGCCATTAATTGCCTGTGAGCTTCTGGCATGAGAAACTACCTTCTTCAGCCCTGCTGTATACACCACTGGAGCATCAGTTGTTGGTCATATACTGGGCACTCAGTACATAGAGCCTGAGCTTTTTCTTTCTCAGTCAGCTGGTCGTAAACTTCTCATGAGACTATAGCTGTGAACTGAAGACAGTAAGAGGGTAGAATATAGGAGTTAGTAGAGGTCATGGGCATACTTGAGTTTTCAGAACCTGCTGGAGACTAATCTTGTATATGCTGTTTCATTAAATGATGAAGGGCAGCTTGAGTACTGAGTTGTATGGCTTGGTGGATCATACAACACCTAGTTCTTGAAGGGAAGTTCAGGATACATGGTAACTTGGTAGCCTGGGGTTAAGTGTTCAGTCTTAACACTGTGGCCCACCAGGCATGCCAAAAGCTGTTTCTCAAAAGCATAGTTGTTTACAGAGGATGCATGGCTTTGCCTAAAGAATCCTAAGGGTATGCACTGTGATTCACATATAGTTGCCTGCCAAAAACTCTAAGCAGGACCCTCCACTACCAATACTTCAAGCAATGTTAGATCTCCTGGTTAATACAGCCCAAATGGCACAGCAGTGTGCTTGGCAGCTCGGATCTGTTGCACAACAGTCTCCTGTTCTGGACCCTACTCAAAATTGGTAGCTTCTCTGTTCACTTAGTAAATGGCTTGGAATAGCAGGCCCAAATGTGGTGTATACTGTCTTCAAAATCCAAGGTGGCCCGATAATGGTTGTACCTCTTTCCTATTGGTAGGAGGAGCAACTCATTCTTTACCTTAGAAGGAATACTTTGGCATGCACTACAACACTGGACCCGTAGAAATTTTACCATGGTGGCATTCCCCTGCCTTTCTGTGGGATTAGATCCCACCCTGAAGCAGACAAGTGTCTTACCAATGTGTCTTGAGTATTTATTACTTCCCTAGCACAGTAGGTTCAACCAGCATTATATCACCAGTATAATGAATCAGCAAGACATCGGGTGCAAGATAAAGACAATCCGGCTGTCTGTAGACTAGACTGTGATATAGGGCTGAAGAGTCGATAAGCCCCTGAGGTAGGACACTGAAGGTGTATTGATGGCCTTGCCAGCAGAAAGCAAACAGTTTATGATGGTATTTACTAAGAACCATAAAGGGGGAATAAAGCATTTGCTGCTAAATAGCTTCACATCGGGTGACAAGGGAAGTGTCGATTTGTAGTTTTATCTTGTCTCCATAGTTTTTCCTTTTCTGTAAACTGTTCCCTTTCCTACTGTAACTTTTTACAGAGGTATTTATTTAGCATATGAAATGTCTTGCTTATTTTCTTTATATTCCCTCACTAGAATGTAAATACCATCAAAACTGGGAGTTTTCTCTATTTTAGTTAGTACTCTAAATACTGTGCCTAGGTTATGGCACATTGTAAATATTTAATGGATAAATGTCAAATGAATATTTGTGCTTATATTGGATCATGAATTAAAGTGTATTTCTTACTATAAATGGAGGTTAAAAATATTTGCAAACTTTAGCAGGTTTTTACAAAGTTAAACATAGTCTGGTATAATCCAAGCACTGCACTCCTAGGTAATTACTCAACTTATTTGAAAACTTAACATTTACACAAAAGCCTGCATATGAATACTTATACCAACTTTATTCATAATGTCCCAAATTGAAAGCAACCAAGATACCCTTCAGTAGAAGAGAGGATAAAAAACTAGCATATACATACAGTGAAATACTATTTAGTGATTTAAAAATATGGTATGTTAAGCCACTAAAAGTCATGAAGCAATTTTAAATGCATATTAGTTAAGGAAGCCAGTCTGAAAGAGCTATTTGATGTATGATTGATTTTTATTTTTATTTTTTTAAAGATTATATTTATTTATTTGACAGAGAGAGCAATCACAGGCAGAGAGGCGGTCGGGGGGTGGGGTGGGAAGCAGGCTCCCTACTGAGAAGAGAGCCTGATGTGGGGCTTAATCCCAGCACCCCGAGACCATGACCTGAGCCGAAGGCAGAGGCTTAACCCACCCAGGCATTTTTATATGACATTGGAAGAACCAGCGTTATAGAGACTAACATTTAGAAGGCTTAAAGGGGAGGTTGAGAGGGCTGAACAGATGATTCACAGGAAATTTTTTCAGTGGTGAAGCTATTATTCTGTAGGATACCATTATGGTGGATGCATGACTTTATGCATTTGTTCAGACCTGTAGGACTTTACAGTATAAATAAGGAAACTTAATGTAGGCAGATTTAAAAAGCCATTGAGGGGTTCCAAGGATGCCAGGACGGATTGTAAACTAATTATGGAACCACCTCATTGAAGGAGGTGGAGGGTGACGTGTGCTGATTTAAGTAACTATGGAAATGTGTGGAGACTATAAGCCTCAAGACAAAGAACTGCACATAAGCATTTTACCCTAGTTGATAATGTTGTTTTCCATGGGGTACAGGTTAACGATTATGGTACTGCTATACATTTATACTGGGATGGAACAGTTAAGTAAATGTGTAGCAGATGGGAAGAGCTAGGTTTACACTGTTGCATTGAGACGTTACAAATGGGCAAGAAAAGGACGCTAGAGTGATCCATGTAGTAATGGGTGAGAGTTGGAAAAATCAATGTGAACTCATATTTAATTGAATATAGATACATATGCTTGCATATATGCTTTTATGTTTATATACACAGTGCATTATTAAATGCATTATACACAAAATATATCTTTTTCTCTGTCAGCTAAGGATATAAGTGCACCAATGTTTTAGAAGCAGTATGTACATGCAGTGCCCAGATCTTAGTTTCTAATACCATATTCCATATTTAATCTCCAAATAAGGACAATAACAAAGTCATACTTCCTCCATCTAACATTATACAACTATCCAGGGTAGAGCTGGAAAAAAGTCTTACACTCCTTCTGTTAAATTCATTACTGAAAACTTTGTTTTTGGATTGCTCAATGCTAACATATGCAAATTCATTTGATATTAATTTATTGAACATGTACCCTACAAATTTTTTTTTAAAGATTTTATTTATTTATTTGACAGACAGATCACAAGTAGGCAGAGAGGCAGGCAGAGAGAGAGGAGGAAGCGGGCTCCCCGCTGAGCAGAGAGCCCGATGCGGGGCTCGATCCCAGGACCCTGAGACCATGACCTGAGCCGAAGGCAGAGGCTTTAACCCGCTGAGCCACCCAGGCGCCCCGATGTACCCTACAAATTTATTGTCATTTATTCTAATGTTTTTGTCAGGTTCCTAAGAAATTTCTAAATAATAAGGTCGCATCATCTGCAGACAGAAATAGTTTTACCACTTTATTTCCGCTGTGGATCACTTTTCTTCTATTTTATTGCCTAATTGCCCTGTCTAGGCCCTTAGTACAATATCATAGTACAATATTAACTTTGAGTGGTAAGAGTGCTGTGAGGACAAATAAAAATTAAAAGGACGAGGTTTAATATTCCTCTAAAAATCAAGAGACATCTCTCTTTGTATTTTATTTTTTTTAATTTATTTTTTAAAAATTTTTTCAATTTACTTATTTTCAGAAAAACAGTATTCATTGTTTTTTCACCACACCTAGTGCTCCATGCAATCTGTGCACTCTATAATACCCACCACCTGGTACCCCAACCTCCCACGCCCCGCCACTTCAACCCTTCAGATTGTTTTTCAGAGTCCATAGTCTCTCGTGATTCACCTCCCCTTCCAATTTTCCTCAACTCCCTTCTCTTCTCTAACACCCCTTGTCCTCCATGATATTTGTTATGCTCCACAAATAAGTGAAACCATATGATAATTGACTCTCTCTGCTTGACTTATTTCACTCAGCATAGTCTCTTCCAGTCCCGTCCATGTTGCTACAAAAGTTGGGTATTCATCCTTTCTGATGGAGGCATAATACTCCATAGTGTATATGGACCACATTTTCCTTATCCATTCGTCCATTGAAGGGCATCTTGGTTCTTTCCATAGTTTGGCGACCATGGCCATTGCTGCTATAAACATTGGGGTACAGATGGCCCTTCTTTTCACGACATCTGTATCCTTGGGGTAAATATCCAGGAGTGCAATTGCAGGGTCATAGGGAAGCTCTATTTTTAATTTCTTGAGGAATCTCCACACTGTTCTCCAAAGAGGCTGCACCAACTTGCATTCCCATCAACAGTATAAGAGGGTTCCCCTTTCTCCACATCCTCTCCAACACATTTTGTTTCCTCTTTTGTTAATTTTGGCCATTCTAACAGGTGTGAGGTGATATCTCAATGTGGTTTTAATTTGAATCTCCCTGAGGGCTAATGATGATGAACATTTTTTCATGTGTCTGATAGCCATTTGTATGTCTTGATTGGAGAAGTGTCTGTTCATATCTTCTGCCCATTTTTTGATATGTTTCCCTGTTTCGTGTGTGTTGAGTTTGAGGAGTTCATTATAGATCCTGGATATCAACCTTTGGTCTGTACTGTCATTTGCAAATATCTTCTCCCATTCCATGGGTTGCCTGTTTGTTTTTTTGACTGTTTCCTTTGCTGTGCAGAAGCTTTTGATTTTGATGAAGTCCCAAAAGTTTATTTTTGCTTTTGTTTTCTTTGCCTTTGGAGACATATCTTGAAAGAAGTTGCTGTAGCTGATATCGAAGAGATTACTGCCTATGTTCTCCTCTAGGATTCTGGGGGATTCCTGTCTCACGTTGAGGTATTTTATCCATTTTGAGTTTATCTTTGTGTATGGTGTAAGAGAATGGTCGAGTTTCATTCTTCTACATATAGCTGTCCAGTTTTCCCAGCACCATTTATTGAAGAGACTGTCTTTTTTCAACTGTATATTTTTTCCTGTTTTGTTGAAGATTAATTGACCATAGACTTGAGGGTCCATATCGGGGCTCTCTACTCTGTTCCACTGGTCTATGTGTCTGTTTTTATACCAGTACCATGCTGTCTTGATGATCACAGCTTTGTAATAAAGCTTGAAATCAGGTAACATGATGCCCCCAGCTTTATTTTTGGTTTTCAACATTTCCTTAGTGATTCGGGGTCTCTTCTGATTCCATACAAATTTTCGGATTATTTCCTCCAGCTCTTTGAAGAATACTGGTGGAATTTTGATCGGAATGGCATTAAAAGTATAGATTGCTCTAGGCAGTATAGACATTTTAACAATGTTTATTCTTCCGATCCAAGAGCATGGAATGGTCTTCCATCTTTTTGTGTCTTCTTCAATTTCTTTCATGAGCGTTCTGTAGTTCCTCAAGTACAGATCCTTTACCTCTTTGGTTAGGTTTATTCCCAAGTATCTTATGGTTCTTGATGCTATAGTAAATGGAATCGATTCTCTAATTTCCCTTTCTGTATTTTCATTGTTAGTGTATAAGAAATCCACGGATTTCTGCACATTGACATTGTATCCTGCCACGTTGCTGAATTGCTGTATGAGTTCTAGTAGTTTGGGGGTGGAGTCTTTTGGGTTTTCCATAGAAAGAATCATGTCATCTGTGATGAGAGAGAGTTTGACTTCTTCATTGCCAATTTGGATACCTTTTATTTCTCTTTGTTGTCTGATTGCTGTTGCTAGGACTTCTAATACTATGTTTAACAAGAGTGGTGAAAGTGGGCATCCTTGTCTTGTTCCTGATCTCAGCGGGAAGGCTGCAAGCTTTTCCCCATTGAGGATGATATTTGCTGGGGGTCTTTCATAGATAGATTTGATGAGGTTCAGGAATGTTCCCTCTATCCCTATACTTTGAAGTGTTTTAATCAGGAACAGATGCTGGATTTTGTCAAATGCTTTTTCTGCATCAATTGAGAGGACCATGCGGTTCTTCTCTCTTCTCCTATTAATTTGTATCACATTGATTGATTTTCGAATGTTGAACCATCCTTGTAGCCCAGGGATGAATCCCCCCTGATCATGGTGGATAATCTTTTTAATGTGCTGTTGGATCCTGTTGGCTTGGGTCTTGTTGAGAATCTTAGAATCCATATTCATCAGTGATATTGGTCTAAAATTCTCCTTTTTGGTAGGGTCTTTGCCTGGTTTGGGGATCAGGGTAATGCTGGCTTCATAGAAAGAGTCTGGAAGTTTTCCTTCTTCTTCAATTTTTTGGAACAGTTCAGGAGAATAGGTGTTATTTCTTCTTTGACGGTTTGGTAGAATTCCCTAGGGAATCCGTCAGGTCCTGGGCTCTTGTTTTTTGGGAGGTTTTTGATCACTGCTTCAACCTCGTTATTAGATATCAGTCTATTCAGGTTGTCGATTTCTTCCTGGTTCAATTTTGGTAGTTTATATTTTTCCAGGAATGCATCCAATTCATCTAGGTTGCTGAGCTTATTGGCATATAGCTGTTGATAATAACTTCTGATGATTGTTTCTACTTCCTTGGTGTTAGTTGTGATCTCTACCTTTTCATTCATTATTTTATGAATTTGGGCTTTCTCTCTTTACTTTTGGATTAGTGTGGCCAATGGTTTATCGATCTTATTGATTCTTTCAAAAAAACAGCTTCTAGTTTCATTGATACGTTCTACTGTATCTATGGTTTCTACCTCATCGATCTCAACTCTAATCTTTATGATTTCCCTTCTTATGTGTGGAGTTGGTTTGATTTGTTGTTGATTCTCCAGTTCTTTAAGGTGTAGAGACAGCTGATGTGTTCTGGATTTTTCAATTTTTTTGAGGGATGCTTGGATGGCTATGTATTTTCCCCTTAGGACAGCCTTTGCTGTATCCCATAGGTTTTGGACTGAAGTGTCTTCATTCTCATTGGTTTCCATGAATTGTTTCAGTTCTTCTTTGATCTCCTGGTTGATCCAAGCATTCTTAAGCAAGGTGGTCTTTAGCTTCCAGGTGATTGAGTTCCTTCTGAACTTCTCCTTGTGATTGAGCTCCATTTTCAAAGAATTGTGATCTGAGAATATGCAGGGAATAATCTCAGTCTTTTGGTATCGGTTGAATCCTGATTTCTGACCCAGTATGTGGTCTATTCTGGAGAAAGTTCCGTGTGCACTTGAGAAGAATGAGTATTCTGTTGTTTTAGGGTGGAATGTTCTGTATATATCTATGAGGTCCATCTGGTCTAATGTGTCATTCAATGCTCTTGTTTCTTTGTTGATTTTCTGCTTCGATGATCTGTCTAATTCTGAGAGAGGCATGTTAAGATCTCCTACGATTAGTGTATTCATATCAATATGACTCTTTATCTTGATTAACAGTTTTCTTAAGTAATTGGCTGCTCCCATATTGGTAGCATAGATATTTACAATTGTTAGATCATCTTGGTGGATAGTCCCTTTAAGGATTATGCAGTGTCCTTCTGTATCTCTGACTACAGTCTTTAGTTTGAAGTCTAATTTATCTGATATGAGAATCGTTACCCCAGCCTTCTTTTGAGGCCCATTGGCATGAAAGATGCTTCTCCATCCCTTCACTTTCAGTCTGCGTGTATCTTTAGGTTCAAAATGGGTCTCTTGTAGACAACATATGGATGGGTCCTGTCGTTTTATCCAATCTGCAATCCTGTGCCGTTTTATGGGTGCATTTAGGCCATTCACATTGAGAGTGATTATTGATAGATACGTTTTTATTGACATCGAGTTACCTTTGAAGTCTTTCTTTCTGTAGACTGTCTCTATATTTCTGTTCAATGCTATTCTTGGGATTTTTTTTCTCTTTTATAGAGCCCCCCTTAATATTTCCTCAGTGTTGGCTTGGTGGTTGCATAGTCTTTTAAGCCTTGCCGGTCTTGAAAACTCTTTATCTCTCCATTCATTTTGAATGTCAGTCTTGCTGGATAAAGTATTCTTGGCTGCATGTTCTTTTCATTTAGTGCCCTGAATATATCTTGCCAGCCTCTTCTGGCTTGCCAGGTCTCTGTGGACAGGTCTGACGTTATTCTGATGGGCTTCCCTCTGTAAGTAAGGACCCTCTTTGCCCTGGCGGCTTTCAAGAGATTATACCTACAATTATAATTCCTCAATTTGACTATCAGGTGTTGTGATGTTTTTTTGGAATGTAGAATCTTGGGTGGAGACCATTCAGCCTCTAGTACATGAATGCTGGTTCCATTCGTGAGATTGGGAAAATTTTCATGAAGGACTTGTTCCACTATATCTTCTAGACTTCTTTCTTTCTCCTCCCCTTCAGGGATTCCAATAATTCTGACATTGGAACGCTTCATGGAATCATTTATTTCCCTGATTCTGTTTTCGTGGTTTCTAAGCTGTTTGTTCCAGGCTTCCTCCTGATCCTTTCTCTCTATCTGTTTGTCTTACAGATCACTAATTCTATCTTCTGTCTCAGTTACCCTAGCTTTGAGAGAGTTTAGATTAGATTGGAACTCATTGAGGGCATTGTGAACCTCCTCCCTGGTAGCTTTAAGCTCCTCCCTAACATTGTGAACCTCCTGTCTGGTCGCTTTCAGTTCGGCCCTAATCAATTGTTTGGTCATCCATGGCTTTCTCCAACCTAGCTATTGCCTGGATAATTGTTAGCCTGAATTCCCTTTCCAACATATTGTCTATGTTGATAGCCGTTAGCTCTGTTGCAGAAGGTCCATCCTCTGTATTTTTCTTCTGTTGGGCATTCCTCCTCCTAGTCCTTTTGGTGGGAGATGACTGAACAGATGTAGCTGGATGTATCAACTGTGGTGCAGTCAAGGTGCACCCTGAAACACTTCTGAGCAATCAGGATTCCCCACCCAAACGAGAGACAAAAGAAAAGAAAAAGAAAAAGAAAAAAAAAGAAAAGAAGAAAAAAAAAAGAGAGAGAGAGAGACAGGAAAGAAAGGGAAAATGAAAAAGAAGGTTCAGCCCAAATGGACCCCAAGGTAAGATTTATGAAGTAGACAAACAAAAAGAGATAAAAAGACTGATACAAGTATATGACAAGAGAAAAAAATATACATATGCAAATAAAGAAAGAACCTCATTAAAAAGTACCACAAGTGCAAAATTTATATGCTATGAGATCAAACACAAAAAACACAGAAACACTGGTGGAAGAAGATTGGAGAGTTCTTATAAATTCTCAGTGTGTGCAAGATGTATCCTGGATGTATCTTGATATCTTTGTAAAAGGACTCAACTTTCCTAAGATAAAGGGTATTAAAAATTGGTTTACCTATAGGGGTAGTATTGATTGGGGAAAGGGGATTACTTTGAAGTTTAACTCTATGTGAATATTAGAGGATAAAAATAAAAGGAATAAACTAGACTAAACTAAACTAAAATTAAAAAAAAGGAATTCAAAAAATAAAAATGCAAAAGAAAAACATAGGTGTATGTATCAAAAAGTTCAGGTTAGAAAGGTATTATGGAATTTGATGTTCTGTACAACTCGCTGTGATGGTAAATAGGTGAAAAAAATTACCTATGTGTGAAAAAAAAATAACCGGAATAGTGGGAACAAGTGAACAATACAAGTTTTCCTATGAAGTAGTGGTTGTTCTCTTGTAGTCTTTTTTTTTCTTTCTTTCTTGGTTTGTTTTCTGGGGGAGGGGCCTGTCACGTGGGTTGTCAGTCAATGATGTTTCCTGAGTTAAGTCCTCCTGCCCCCCTCAACGGGGTGGGCTCTCAGGAAACTGGTTTTTTTCAGGATTTTGTTCTCTGGCGGTTTTTATGCTTGTTCACTTTTTTTTTCCTCTCCCCTTGACCGCCTTTGATGGTTTTTGTAGTTTTAGAGGAAAACAAACTGCACCCTGATCTCCCTTTCAGAGAGAAGCCTCAGTATGGGTGCAGAGCCTAAATAAGTTCCCCCTTGGCCGCTGGCAGAGCAGGTTCCAAGTTGCAGACCCTGGAGGCGCAGTATCTTTTGCTTGTACCCAAAGCCAAGGCAGTGGCTGCTGTCTGGGAGCTCCCGACTGCCAGAGAGGTTCCAAGAAACGATCACACACTGAGAATTTGCTGCTGGCCCGGGCTGGGAGTGCCCGGCTTGCGCACACCTCTTTAAGAGGCAGCGCGCGTCTGGGGCACTGAGAACGGGGCGCTGGTTCGTAAGCATCAGGCTGGGCTTTTGCGCACCTCTGTCAGGGGAGAGTTTGGGGTGCGTGGCTTAGGCTTTGAAACAATGGCGCGAGTCAAAGAGCGCCGGCCGGGCCTTTGTAACTCTGGGGAGCAGGAGGGACGTGCGCGTGTATCTCAAGCTTTGTGGTAGGGCTTGTGTGTTCTGCCCACTGGCGTGGCTCCAATCCCCTCACAGGAGCTAGAACCCACGCATTCTCGGGTGCGCTGGTGGCTTAGGGACCAAGAGCTGGTTTCTCCGCCGCACTCTCTCTGCCTCAGTGCCGGGGAAGCTGTACTGGGACCGGAGACTTAAGCCCCTCTCCCTAGCCGCCCTGATTCCCACAATTCCCCCCCCCATGATCCTTTGCTCTTTTGGAGTGCTTTCAACCAGTCTCCAAGTTAATGTTCGTCCCCAGACGCAGGGCACTCTCGCTTGTATTGGGGTATTACTTTCCAACTGGTCGCCTCTGGTGGCTCCCTCCCCCTTTTGTTTATCTTCCGATATCAGTCTGCTGTTCCCATTCCGCTTTACCTGCCCACTGGCATCTTCTGCCCCTGTAGAGATCCAGACGTGTATAATTCTGATCTCAGGCTGATTTCATGGGTGATCGGAGTTCTTTGGTAGGTAATCAGCTCACTTTGGGGTACCAGCTGAAAAGATGCCTCCTCCTACTCCCCTGCCATCTTGTTCCCCCCGAAATTGAATTTAAATAAAAAAATTTAAAAAGTCCATTGCTTTCGTATATACCAGCAATGTACAAATGGAATTTGAAGTTAAAAACACAAGACCATTTACATTAGCAGACAAAAAAAATTAATACTTAGGGGCAGATCTAACGAAATATGCACAAGATCTATGTGAGAAAAAGTATAAAATTCTGATGAAAGATAACAAGCAAGGTAAGATGTGAAGTGGAAAGAAAGTCCATAATCTTGGGTAAGAACACTCAATACTGTTAAGAGGTCAGTTCTTCCCAAACTGATTGACAGACTCAAAGCAATCCCAATCAAAATGCCAGGAAGTTATTTTGTGGATACCAACATGTTGACTCTAAAATCTGGATGGAAAACTGGAAAACCAAGAGTCCCAGAGTAGTCAACAAAATATTAAAGGGGGAAAAAAAAAGGAAATTGAGGACTGCCACCACCCTATCTCAAGACTTACTATTAAAGCTATAGTGATTAAGACAGAAGGTGGTTGTCAAAAGAGACAGGTGTTTGGAACAGAGTGGAGAGCCCAGAAAAACATCCACACACACAGGCAAAGGCAACTCAATGGCAAGGACAGTCTCAACAAATGGAACCACAAAACCACAATGGGACATCGATAAGAAAAAACAATGGGACATCGATAAGAAAAAACAAACAAAATAAAAGAATAAAAACAAACTTTTCACACCTTTCACAAAACCTAAATGTAAAATGCAAAACTTCTTAAAGATGACATAAGAAAAAATGTAGACATCCTTGGATTTGGCAATGATTTTTCAGATATAAAACCAAAAGCATGATCTACGAAAGAAAAAACTGATGAGAGGGACTTTGTTAAAATTAAACTTCTCTGTAAAAGACACTGTTAAGAGAATGAAAAGACCAGTCACAGAGTAGAGAAAATATCTGCAAAACACATCCATGGTAAAGGACTTAAAACGAAAAATATAATATAAGGATGTCTTAGTGGCAATAAGAAATCAAACCTAATTTAAAAATGTGAAAAGAGCAGTGGCTGGGAGGTCCAGTCGGTTAAGCATCTGCCTTTGGCTCAGGTCCTGGGATTGAACCCCACACTGGGCCCCCTGCCCAGGGAGAAGCCTGCTTTTCCCTCTCCCACTGCCTGCTGCTACCTCTCCGTGTGCTTTTGCTGTTAATAAATAAATATAATCTTTAAAAAAAAAGGATCTGAAAAGATGCTCAACATTGTATGTCATTAGGAAAATGCAAATTTAAACAAGGTACTATTACATATCACGTAGAATATAAAAAATCCAAAGCACTAGTAATACCAAATGCTAGCAAGGATGTGGGACAACCGAACTCTCATTCACTGTTTGGTCAGAATGCAAAATGGGAGACACTGTGTGAGACAGCTTGGCAGTTTCTCACAGAACCAAACACACTCTCATTATAAAATCAGTAATTGTACTCCTTTATATTTACCGAAAAGAGCTTAAAACTAGTGTCCACACAAAAACCTGCACAAGGATGTTTACAGCAGCTTTATTCTCTGAAGTTCCAAAACTTGGAAGCAATCCAAATCTCCTTCAGTAGGTGAACAGGTACACTGTGCCACACCCACACAATGGATTATTTGGCAATTAAAAAGATGAATTATTAAGCCACAAGACTTGGAAGAACCTTAAATGCGTATTGCTAAGTGAAAGACCAGTCTGAAAGGCTAAATACTATATGCTTCCAACTCTATGGCATTCTGGAAAAGGTAAAAATTAACCAACATTTTTATTTTTTATTTATTTTTTAGGTCATCTCTATACCCAATGCCGTGGCTGGAGCTCACAACCCCGAGATCAAGAGTCAGATGCCCTAGCGACTGAGCCATCCAGGTGCCTCTGAAAAGGTAAAACTCTAGATAGTAAAAAGATCCCGGGCTGAGGGGTGAGAGAGGAGGGTGCAGGCAGAGGAGAAGAAACAAATAGATGAGGTACAGGGATTTTCAAGGCAATGAAACTAGGCTGTAAGGTACCAACAGTAGGTAAATAACATTATACATTTTTCAAAACCCACAGAAGTATAGAAAGAGGAGTGAACCCTAATATAAACCATGGACTTTAGTTAATACTGTATCAATGCTGGTTCATCAGTTGTAACACATGTACTACATCAATTCAAGGTATTAATAATAGGAGATATTGAAATTAGAAGAAAAATAGCTTCTCTTTGTACTCGGGGGGTATTTCCTATCTGAACCCAGGTAAAGTACAAATCCCCCAAAAGGCCAGAAGTTGGGAGATCATAAGACGTGTTGGAACATAGGAAAAGAAATGAGCAAACCAGACAAGCTGCAGGCAATTAAGAACCATTAACCATTAGAGAAGCAGTGACATCACTCAAAATTAAAACCAAGTAGAGTTTAAAAGTTTAGCGACTTTACCAACTAGCTGCAATCAGGGATGGCAAACCAAGACTAATTCGAAGTAACATGGGAATTAATCATTTAAAACTTACCAAAAATCCAAAATTAGTAGCTTTAATGCTATGAAAATAACATGGAATTTGGAAAGATTGAAATTCTCTAAGCCGCCAAGAAGTAAAACACTCCTTCCCAGATACATGGACTCATAAAATCACTATATACTATCTCCACGAGAAGCAGAATCCCCCAGAACCGTTACTCTGTAATGATGAGAAGTACTAAGAGGGCACATGAAATTTATAATCTCTGCCCTGAAACACATCCCATTTCATCGAGACAAAAAACCAAAATAGTTAAGCACTAATCTGCACACTACATAGGGGTTGAAAGACATAGAGAGTTTGTGTGAGCTCACGTATGTGTGTGCTTCCAACCATTCTTGAAAACAATGGACAACAGAGATGAATAAATGCCCCTGTACATCCCATAAATATTCCTTAAATATTTATCATGCAACTCCGGCTCTGCTCTAAGACCTGGGTACACAGTCATGAAAAGAAAAGACAAGGTCTCTGCTTTTAAGAAGCATATATTCTAATGCAGAAATGAGAAAATAAACATGTAAACAAACAAACAAACATGATATTAATGAACAGTGATCAAATAGTCATTAATGAATAGTGATCACAGCTAAAATGAAAAGAGGACACTATAAAGGTTTGAATGACAAATGGGATGTACTTTAACTTGGAAGAACCATGAAATACACTTACAGAACAATGAGTTGAGATCCAAATGACACAAAGGAGCTAGCCACAGGAAGTGTGGGAAGAGTGTTCCCGCCCAAGGTATCAGCATGTGTACAAAAATGTCCTTGGAGCTCTTCCCTCCAGCCCCTGCTCTCAAATCTCTGACCCAGCTAGGTGGGGACATAATCTAGGACTTGTGTCTCCCAAAACTCATTCTGAATCTTTGTTCGGTGACTAAATTATTCAAGCTTGAGAAATTAAAAACATATGCTATCAAGATCTTCCCACCATCTACAGAAAGATCATCTTAAAAGCATCATGAAATAGTAACACTGAAATTCTAAGGAACTTCTGTTCTAACATTTTAATCAATTTTATATCAAACTCCTTTGTTGAATTTATATACCTGTTTGAATATTTATGAAGAGACAAAAAAAAACCCTACATTCCTTAAATGTATTCATCCATCTTACAAATATTTGAGTACCCAATTACACTCTGTTCCAGCTGATTTCTTCTCTTTATCTCTTTTTTCCCCCTCAATTTAACACCAATCATAATCTATGTAGGCTTTTAGTTTGCTTTTCGAACTTAATTTCTTGATCTATTTAGAGGAATTATCTAGTGCTAGAGTTCTCAACACTGGTCACACATTAGAATCACTTAAGCAACTTTTTTTTTTTTTTTAAGATTTTATTTGTTTATTTGACACACAGAGAGAGAGATCACAAGTAGGCAGAGAGGGAGGGAATCATGCTCCCTGCTGAGCACAGAGCCCCATGCAGGGCTCAATCCCAGAACCCTGAGACCATGACCTGAGCTGAAGGCAGAAGCTTAACCCTTTGAGCCACTAAGGCACCCCCTCACCTGAGGAACTTAAAAACAAAAAGCCCAAAGGGCACCTGGCTGGTTCAGTCACTGGAGCGTGCAGGTCTTGATCTCAGGGTTGTGAGTGCAAGTCCCATGTTGGGTATAGAGATTACTTAAAAAAAAAAAAAAGAAGAAGCCCAAGCCCCAGTTTGTGATTAATTTGTTTAATTGTTTAAAGAAATTTGATGCTAAACATTGTAAGACTAGTTAAATAACAAAAAGATATATTTACATAATACTTCTTGCTCTCAAATTTTGAACAAAGAACTTACTAAAAATCAATAACTTAGTAGGCCAACATTTTATTTAAATGATGAGTTTTATGCTACTACAAAGAGTAAATTAGAAAATCAAAAGCAAGGAAAAATGGGCATGGTGTGAACATGGGGAAGCAAGAGAAAGCAAGAAAGTATGTGACTTGGAAGCGAATGTTTAGCTCCGAGATCCTTCTCCAAGAGAAGGACAGATTAAAACCTAAAAAGAAAGAAAAGAAAGATCCCATGCACTCAAGGAAAGAGAAGTCCTTCTACATCCCTCCTGATTTTTCTAGTATAAACACACAGCTGGGCCGCCTTACCACATCCTGGTTGGTACTGACTTTATCAACTTTTCTATTTAAGCCAAACTTGACCGGGTACAGTCAATGATGGACAGGCTGTGTGCCAAGTGTACCAGTTGTACAACTGACTGTGTAATGGCTGAAACTGAGAAACCGGGGTGAAAGTATCAAGTGGCTCTAAGGATTGCCAAAGAGCCAAGATTCAAACGATTACCACATACACACAAGACAAACTATGCAGATGACTGCTCAGTACAGAAGTAATTCAGAGTGTTACACTGTGGCATCAGCTGACCCAGACCCAGAAGATTGCTGGAGTTCCCATCATGGACATTTCTAACCATAGGGACGACACTGAGCGAATGCCAGATGATGATGGAGCCCCTCACTCCTATTTCTTAACAGAGTTCCTCAGCTCTCCTTTACCAACTTTTCCTGTTGCCAGTTCATACAAGCAATTCTCCTTACCCAGTTCCTCTGTTCTGAGCTATGGCTAAAGACACTCACTTTTTTTATGTCTTGAAACTGATTATCTTGTACCATTTTACATTTTGTTGCATCTTTTTATAAATCAGATGACCGCTCACAAAAGGAAAAATGGAAAGCAAAGATCAAAAGGGAGGACACAACAACAAAAACACTTCTTTTTTGCCGGGAACCCTTCTTACCAAGTGCCAATCAGATAAACTTTATCTGATGTTACATCGTCACAACTCCTCTATCATCAGGGAAATTAGTTCACATAAGAAAATTTCTCTATAAAATGAGTGCCGGGCTTACATTCCATATTTGGCTAATTAGAATTTCATTATGAGGTCTGTCTCAAACTGATGTGGAAGAGAATGGAATCTTGTCATCAAGACGTGACATCAAACTAAGAACCCACAGGGTAAGCACTCAGCTCCTGTGACACGAAGACGGCTCCTGGGGATGGGCGACCCTGGGCAACAGTGGCTGACCTGCGGGCCTGCGGCTATCTGCCGTCTGTCACTCTTCCCTCTTCCTCCTCTGTCAGCTGCTATCTCCAGCCGCCGTCAACAAAGTCCACTTCAAACAGCCATCACTTCCCCTGGTCCCGTTTACCGTAGCTAAGCTCCAGGCCAGGCGTCCAGATCATCAGCCCTGTGGGAACTTCTAAGGGAAGAGGTGGCCCTATTGGTGAAATGCAGGCGCCAAGGCGTGCGGACATTGTGCCATCTTCTGCGCTATTCTTAATGTTCTGATTGTCCCACTTCCCTCAGTTCCCCCCCGTGGCCTCTGGAAAGGAACATATTATAGTAGGATTTCCAAGGACTGATGCGTGGGGGTCAGGAGATCCAGCCTGTGGTTGGCCCCAACTAGATGTGTGGCTTTAAAGGAAGTCATCACACCTCAGGCCTCAGTTTCCTTATCTGAAAGCCAGGAAAATGGGCTAGAGTCTTTTCAGAGGAGCCAGCAAAGATCACATAGATAAGCACCACCTCATTATACTAACAAGCAAACAGAAGGCCAGAGGCGAGTGATTTGCCCCAAGTCAGACATAAGCAGGCAGAGAGCAGAGCCGAGGATGGGACCCACATCTGCAGGTCACAGCTAATCAGCCAGCACAGCACAAACAGATCTGAGCAGCTACTCGTTCTTCCCCCTTTCTGTTTTGTCCATCAGAATGCATGCTCCCTGTGAACAAGGACCTGCAGGACCCGCTTCCTGTCTCAAAATTCCCAGTTCACCCAATTAGAACAGGGAGGGGCCTCAAGGACTTACCCCCCACCACACACACACGGTTCTTTTACCTATGGAACATGACGGTACATACATTCACCATCCAGACGGCTCCTGCCTTCACTTCTCATGGAAAAGGTCATCATGTGCCTACCCGGGGTGCCAACAAAGCCACAGGTTCCAGAGAGGAACTGACGCAGAGAAGTTTGAAGGAGGCAACTGGCTCAGTGCAGAAACAAACTGTCTACCAAGGAAAACTATCCCACGGGGGACTGATTCTCTTTGAAATATGTTCGAGTGTGTGGGAAAATGGTTTTTCAAGAACTGGTGGACTAACCAGTCACCTGGTACTTACAAGATCACATCCGCATTCTGACAAGAGTGGCCTGCCTGCAGTGTAGACCAGGGGCCAGAAAGACAAGGAAGGCGCAAGGAGACTGGGTGAGAAGCTTCTACGGCATAATGATGAGGGCGCACTGCAAAAGTATGAGAAGAGATGGAGAGAAGTATATGGACTGAAGAGGTTTAGGAAGCGAAATCCACAGAACTTGGTGTGACAGACTAGATTTTGGAAAGGTGACAGAGTAGGAGTTGACTTCTGGTTTCCTGACTCCCAGCTAAACAGATGAAGTGTTTACTGAGAGAGGCAATAGAATAAGAAAGGTGATTTTCAGTGGAGGAGGTGCTCATGAATTCCGACTTGAACCTGATGAGTCTGAGGGGCCACAGACACATCCGAGAAGAAAGGTCAGCAAGTCCGATACACAGAACTGGTGCTCAGGAGGCGTGTGGGCCAGAGACAGGAATCTGCCTTACCTGCCAATAGGTGGTCATGAAGCTGCACGAAAGGTCATCTAGGGAAAGAAAGGAACATGGGGCTAAGCCCATAATCAGCATTCAGTGGCTACCAGGAGCATGACTTTGCACAGGAGACACATCAGAGAGGTAGAAGAAAAACAGGAAGCAATGCAGAGCATTTGGTCTACTGCGATGTCGAGTAAGGAGACAGAGAAAGGTCAGGTGCGCTGACTTACAAACAGTTTTGGTAAGAACTCTTTAGTGGAATGACAGGGCCTGAAGTGTGGAAGGTGGGAAAGTCAAGTCAACCCCTGAGCACCAGCTGCGATGCGCGACAGTGACAGGGCAATACCTAGAGGTGGGAACGTCAAGTGGGAGAGGATCAAACAGGAGCGGGTGATGGGAAGGAGTGCAGGGGAGAGGATCCCCGCAGGCTCCTGGAAGGGCAGGAGGGCATGGACTCTGAGCCAGAGTGGAGACTGAACCCGAGGAGGAAGGAGAGCCCCTCCCCATACCAGGCGAGGAGGAGAAGGGGACAAATATAAGAATGGGATCGTGATCAGCAGGATGAAGGAGGCCCCGTGGGATGGCTGCTAATTTTTCTGTACGACTGGAGATGAAGTCATATGTTGAGATGGAGGAGGAAGGCTACGTGTGATGTCAATAGCACACCCATGTAAATGGTCTAATTTGTCTGTTATGCCACTTTCTCCACCTACTGCCAATACCTTATGTCTTGCTCATCTATTAGCTGGCTGTCAACCCTAAGGATTTTTGTATTTCTAAACCGACAAAGTATGATGTTGCCAGTGCCTCTGCCCCAGGTGACCCTTCCCCATCTGCCATTCCTCCATTTTTATCACCTACCTCTTTTGCATACCTTTCCCCTCCTATTTCTCATTAGATCTCATAAACATGCGATTAAGTAGTCTCCTGCCATCAGTTAGCTCCAACGCAACAGATATGACCATGCAACTTCCTGCTGTAAACCTGACTGCAGCTCTACCGTGAAGACTGCATCAACGTGGACCCCTCAATGTATGCAGTGTCCAAGGTGCAACCCGCAGCCCCACCCCATCTCCCTTTCTACCATCCCAGTCTCATTCCAAAACGTGCCAAACAAGACACCTATGTAGAAATATAATCCTGACAGCAAGCTCTCCACTCATTTCTGCCTCGGAACTGTAACTTACAAAACATCTCTCTGACGGAAACACAAATTGCAAATAACCTTTATCTCCAGCTCCCACATAGATCAATACCACTTTACACAGAACAGCTGCTCCATGTATTTTCCTTCTATTTATGAAGGGGTCACGTTCATTAACACTACAAATTGTACATTATATTCAGAAGTTTCAGAGCCTTGAAAAACACGGAATTGCTGGCATTCTAGCCACTTTCCCAGTTTGCTCTCTCCCTACCTCTAAGTCCTACTTTAGAACTGCTATTTTGAGATTTCTATTTTCTAAAGCTGCTTTGACCAAAGGCATTCTGTCAGCTCAGAGTGAGAAAGATGGCAGGGCTAGTAAGTGTGAGAAAATGCTAGTGTTAGGCCCAAAGGAAGCCTGACGAAGTCCAAAGACAGACAAACTAAAGAGAATTCCATGCTTTGAGATTCTTTAAGTCTCTGTGTGTGCCTTTTCTTCTTCCAATGACCTCTCTCCTCATCATATGTCCTTCATTAACAGAAGGTCTCTGGACCAGAGAATTCACTCTGTGCTCTCCTTCAGACATTCCATTCAATTTACACCCTTTATTACCGTCGTTTAACATCACCATACAAGAACAAGAGTACAATATACCTTCGTCTAGAAACCCCTACATATTAAAAATGATATGGCCACACTGCAGAGGATCCAGACACAAGCACTTTTAAAGCCAGAGTTTGGGAGATGTGATCTGGTCCTCAGAGCTCTTAAAGGATCACCTCGCTACCAGCCGACAAAACACAGCCAACAAGTAGATGTGCGAGCATGTTTATGTCCAGTCCGCACTAGAATGGGTGGAATCGTGTTTTTGTGGCTAGCATTGGTTCGATCGCCACACCTGCCCCCAATTTCCGAGACCTGCCTCCTCCTGCCATCCACCCCACATTTATTTTGAGATTTTTCTCTCCTATTCCCTTGCTCTTTCTCCCACTGTCCTCCCCTTTAGTGGGAATGCCATGGTCAAATGATGATTCATTTCTCTTTTTTTTCTCCGTGAGACTCTGAGAGCTCAAACCACAGATCTCACTCGCGCCCTTCACCCTGCAGCTTTGCTGTAATAGCCCAGGCCTGGGATGCCCCTCCCAATGCTGTGATCTCCCAGAGATAGCACGAGCAGTCCTTAGAAAGGGATGGGACACAGCAAGACAACGGCTTACAGAGTCTTGCATTCGAGTCACTCCAAACGGGAAACTGGTCACTTTTTTTAAAAACATGAGTACAGAATCTGAAACAATACATTCCCTAGCAGTGGGCCTGGCAAGGCCTTGTTGAGGAAAACGTTCCCAGTCAATATCCAGAGACTATGACAGGTAGGATGAGAGCTGGAATCTTATTTGGAGAATCAGAATAAATTGCCAGGGGAGCAACTATGAAAGTGCATTCTATGCCCTGTTGTGGTCATTTGGATATAGGGAATGAAAGTCTCGTTATTTGGTCTTTGTTTGTTTACTCTTATGATGAAAATTCTCAAACATACACCAAGGTGTGTAGAGCAGAAGGATCCCGGCCCTTCCGAGTACTTATCACTCTGCTTCCCCAACTGTTTCATAGGCCCTCCTCCTCTTACTACCCTCGCAGTGCCTGTACTTTTGTTTTTTGGGGAGGGGGGGAGGTCTGGAATATATTTTAAAGTAAATCCCAAACATCACATCATTCCCTGCTCCCCAAATACCTTGGTTTACACATCAAAGAAGGAGGAGGAAGAGGTGGAGGAGGGGAAGACTGAGAAGGAGGAGGGATGAAGAAGAGAGATTTCCGCACAGGCCCACCATGCCAGAATCAATAGGTCTAATAAGCTATTCCGATTGGCTCTGAGAGGCATGACTTTTAGCCCAGGGCCACACTGTTAATAAGCGACAAGGGCGAATTCAGGTAGTGCAAACAGCAAGGCCCACACTCATCACCAAGGCACCGAGAGAGGGGGCAAGGGTGCCAGACGGACCAAACAAAGTTGTCTGGGGACCCCACCTGCCCTAGGAGTCCAGATGAGCAAGTAGTTGAACTGTTTCTTACCTTCATTGTCATTCCTTTCTGAAATGATTGCCGGCCTTTGGTAAAGACATGAACCTGAGCTTGTGCAGCCTGGGGTACTGATCTTGGGGATGCTGAAGAGAGTAGGTGCCAACAAAGAATGAAAATCCCTGCTGCCTGTTCTCCTTCCAAGTCAGGAGGGAACAGTCAAGACCCCATACAGTGCGCTGCCACTCGGAGCCCCTGACTGTGGCAGTGGCCTGGCCCACCAAAGCCAGGAGCAACAGGCAAGACCCCAGATGCTAATGGAACACCCTGGGGAGGACGAAGGAAAGGCAGAGAGTCAGCGGAAACCTTCCCAAAGGACATTGCCCTCAGTTTCACCTGGGAGCTGACATTCAGCTGGTACACACCCATTCAGCCACGCAAAGTTTGGTGGTTAGCCTCTGGCCAGAGCCTGCTGTGTCTCCCTACCCTGAACCCTTCTCAAGATCCCTATCATGGCCTCGGGATCCAGGCACTGGGAGTGTAACACATGACTCTGCAGGGGTCCTCGGGCCAGTTTTTGGTTAGTTAGTTGTCCACGCTGTTAAAGATTTGCCTACTGTTACATGTTTGACTCTCGTCTTTGGTGATGGTACCTATTTCATAGGAAATAGGAGCTGGAATCCAGGAAAAAGTCTGGAAGATGAAATTAAAAAGTGTATACAAAGCTTCTAATCAGAGCCAGACACAATCGGCGATCAAGTATATCCCAGTCTCTCCCCTCTTCTCTGATCTATACATTCCTTAATGAGGAATGAGACTTTAAGTTGACTTTTTTTATCTTCAAGTCTTTCTCTCTCTCTATTCCCTAACTTGCCTCTCTTGCCTTCATTTCATCCTAGAGCTTGTGCCCACGACTTCTTTTCTAAGTAAATATTAAGCCCCTTTGACTCTGAATCTCTGGAAAATTCTCAGTTCCCTATTTTCGCTGGCACTGTGACAGGTCCTCATTTCTCCTTCCCAATCCTCTCTATTTATAGTTTTCACATTTTTTTTTGGCAGGTTGGCTACAGAACACTCAAAAATTGCAAAGAGAAATATGGTGTTCTGGAAATTCGTCAGCATTTTTTCCAATATCGTCCTTATGCTCTTCTGATCCTCTCTTGAACTGTTGGACTAAAGCAGCTGACGCTTCCATCAGCAACCAGAGTCATCCTGTCCACTACTGTGGGAACAGAGGGTTTCCATTTGGAACTGCAGACTGAGCCTAAAGTCTGGTGGCCCTTTAGTGCCAGGATAGCAGGTATGGGGTGGGTGGGATGTGAAGGACAAGCATCATGGTAGAGGTCTCCATTCGATCTCCATTCCTCATTGTGAGGGAAGCTCACAATGAACCAACAGGGCCATTTCAACATCTTCTGTATTTTCCTTATACCCTGTTTCATTCCAGAGTGGATGTGAGATCATTTAGTTTGATTCTTAAATATTTCCCATTCCAACCGGAAACAGACTCATCCTAGGGGCTCCCAAATTCTGCCTCATCTTCCTAATCAGTTAGTACCCCAAATTGGGTATGATAGTGCCAGAACATTCTTCCATGTGTATTTTATAACAGACTAGTATTTTATTAGTTTTTATTCAAACTAATAAGAATGATAAGGGTAAGTTTTTTTGTTTTTTTGTTTTTTTGTTTTTTTGTTTTTAAGCATAGGAAAACTCATGAAGGACATTGAAATGAACCTAAAAGATTATAGTGTCTTCCAAGGGAAAACAGGTGTTGTCTCTGGGCTGTCTTCTGGGTGACCAGTTCTATGGGATATTCTGTGCCTTTCTTATCTTGAGCTATTTTGCAACTCTATAGATTGTACATAATTGATGTGGATGCAGATGATCTTGTCTAGCGATATGTAAATGAATTTTGTCCACTGGAAGTACAGTTGACCCCTTTCCTTTGGTAGAAGGCAGTTTTGCATTCATTTGCATTCTATTTGCATCTATGAAAGCAAATTCGTTTAAGTATTACTGATTGTATATGTGTCTGCCTTGAGATTCCTGCTTGAAGTGGTGGTAATGTCTTAGTGGTTCCCGAGGTAATGAATGAATTAAACAGAATCACTTTGTGTTCATCTCATATTTGTAAAATGGTCCTTATTTAATCTTTTCAAGAAGATGCTACACTAGCAATCCATGACAAGATTCTGGTAAATGAAAAGTGCAGTGAAATCAAATCAGAACGAATTTTAGAATTACCTTCAGTGTGGCCCATGCTATTCCAGAGGCAGAGAATGAATGAAGCTCGAAGATGGGGCTTCTGGCCCCCAGGAGTTACAGTAATCTGTGTCAACATTGGCATGCCTGACAAATGCGCGTGGCTTTCCCATCAGGGTTTCCCCGGGGGTTCAGTTAACCTTTCTCTTCCAAGCTACCCTCTCTTGTAGTGATATCAACTGTGCCCTTGGTTTCAGCTCCCATTCCCTAGCCAACATCTCTCCCACTGATACACGACCATCTGTTTCTTTCCTATCCACCAGGCCCGTGTATCTGACTGCCTACTCGTGCTATTTCACTGTGATGGTCCACCTGTGCCTCAAAACCCATCAAGTTCAAAACTTGATTCATCATCGTTTCTGAAAGAACAGCTTATCCTCCTTTGTTTTGTTTCTTTAGAAATGATTCCACCAATGCCCGGGGCATGCACCAGAAACCAGGAAGGAATCATACAGCTGAGCCAACCTGCTATACTTTAAAACACTTGAGCACAATTCTCCAGTGGATACTCAACCCTGGCTTCAAACTCCCTTGTCTCTCCAGTGGGTTTGCTTTCCCTCTAATGGATGACTGTTTCACACCTTCAAGACTTGCCTCAACAACCCCTACCCCCACCTTTTCTGAACTATGTCCCCTCACTCCCAGCTCCTGTCCTATGGATGAAGGAGCAGAAGGCAAGCTGAGGACAAAGCAGAAGCTGGCGCCCTACACCCTCTCCCCATGCCATATGTGTGACATTCCTCAGGCACTCCTGGCTGCCCTAAAGGAAAAACGATACTTAAATGATAGAGATCCCAGTCCTGCAGGACAAAAGTCTCTCTCCATCTACAAATGTCCTAGCGACTTACAAGGAAGGAAGAAGCTTTCTCATCAATAGCCTGACTTCCGGAAACCCATACCTCAGTTTCTGGAAGCTCTAACATCACCCTCCCCTCCATAAAATTGAGGGAGGCTGAGGGGGAGGGAAATGTAAATAAAACTGAATTTCTTCTAAACCCGAAGCCCACTGACAAGGATGTGTGATAGGAAGAATGTATCATTTCTCCAAGAAACTCCCAACTGTCTTCATGCTTCCCCTCAAGGCAAAAAAGCCTTGACTTGACAATAACTAGGTCTCCCTTATCCTGAAATTCTTCTTTAGCATATGACAGTTCTTCTGGACACCCCCTTTGTCCTCACCTTCCTCAGCTCCCAGTCAACCACGCCTCTGTCTGAGCAACTCTTTCTGTCCCTGGGTCCTGTCCCCGTGTTTTAATAAAACCACCATTTTCACCTAAGACGTCTCAAGAATCCTTTCTTGGTCATCAGCTCTGGACCTCGCCCCACCGAACCTCACCTGTGTTCCAAAACGTTATCACTAGTGTCACACTTCAAGAAAATAAAAGCCCCTTGTGCAGGAATTCCCTTATCTTACCACCACCCAATCAAATCTATACCTACATATGTATCCATTGTTAATTTGTTTTTAGACATGTACTCAACAAATATTTAGCCAGTACCTACTGTGTGCTACACACTTCCCTGAGTGTTTGTAAATCTGTGGCGAATGACACAGAAAAGTCCCTGGAATCATGGAATTTACATGGTAATTGGAGAAATGTACAAGAAACACAGAAAGAGTTGAAGGCAGAGCAGGGTTATTGAGAAGAACAGACACCCCAAGCTGGGTTCCCTTCCTTGTGCCTGAAATTTGTTCCCTCCAGCCCTCTCCAGGACTCCACTCCCAGGGTCAATATCAAGTTCTCTTTCCAATGGATCCTTCCAGTCAGAAGACAAATGACCTTTTTCTTAAAAACAAAAGAAAAAAAGAACCCAAATCAAAGACTTAATTTAACATTCTATCTTCTTACAGCATCCTCCATGTTTCTTTCCCCACCTCATTCCCAGAATAGCATGTAAAATATTTGTCCACACCTGTGGGTGAAGGGTACCATGTCCCCAAGGATAGCTGAGAAATCTCTATAAAGAATCCTTATGTGCAGATCATTTTAAGGGAATCCATTTCCAGATCCAAACTCCACATGTTCTCTGTAGGACATGTGATATGCCCAAGAATGGGTCTGATATCAGGATACTCCTCTGCTTCCTGGAAGAGCAAGGCACCCAGATAGTATTAGAGTGCAGGACTTGGGGTGACACCAAAGTTGAAATACCAGTTTTGTTTCAAATAACGCCCTTCTGTAGGCAGCCCCCGGGCTCCACCTTTAGGGTTTCCTCTCCTTATTAAGGGTGAAGGTTAAAATCGGAAAGTGGATTTGGGTAGATGTTAGAAGTGCTCTGAAATTAGAAAAACAATCAGTTTTGGTTAGTGACACTCATTCCTTCATATTTAAATTAAACTACATATTTTTAGGGACATAATAGGAAAAAGCACAAGTAAGGATTTTAATGGTTTCATTCCATTCCAATGTGGTTTGGGAAAGAAAATAACAGAAAACGAGACTGTTCTGCTTAAAAAAAAAAAAAACCCAACTTGTAGCAGACAAATGTTATTCCAATGAAGTCAATCCTTTCCTATCTCATTTTCTTTTTAAAGATTTATTTATTTATTTATTTGGCATTGAGACACACACACACACACACACACACACACACACACACACACACACACCACAAAACAAGTAGGGGGAGCTGGGGAGGGAGAAGCAGGCTTTCTGCTGAGCAGGAATGTGGGCCTTCATCCCAGGCCCCTGGGATCATGACCTGAGCCAAAGGCAGCTGCTTAGTGACTGAGCCACCGAGGTGCCCTCTATCTCATTTTTTAAATGTTTAATATTTTCAACACCGAGTTAATAAAATATACATATACTGTGATGAAAAGTTTATGATTAAAATTTTCAGATGTCCACTTAAAAATGTGCAAGGTGCATGAATTCTCGTAGGGGGTCTATGCACCATACACGCCTACCACTAGCAAACGTGGACGTACTCGGTGTCTCTAGGTTCCCGCTTCCTTAGTGCCCTCTTAACCTTACACCCTCACGTGGTTTCTCTTCCTACCATCCTGGACCTGTATTCTCAATCTGCTTCTCTATCTCATCTCCACACCTTTGAAGAGCTTGATTCTGGGTCTTCTGTAGCTATGTGCTTGCATTCTCTCTCTCTCTCTCTCTCCCTCGATCAGGGTTTCGCAACTTAGCACTATTGATACCTGGTGTGTGATTCTCTGCTATGGGGATGTCCTGTGCACTGCAGGACAGTTAGCAGCATCTCTGGTCTCTAGTCACTAGATGACAGTAGCACCACCCCACCCAGTGGTGACCACCAAAAATGTCTCCGGATATTGTTCAATCGGCCCTGGGAGCAAAACTCCTTGCCTCCCAGCCCCAGCTTAAAAACCACTGCTTTAGCCGATTCCATTCAGCATCATTGATTTAAGTTCTTTGTAGAAGCTGAAGGCTCTGAAGTTAACGTCTTTAATCCTAACCCGCCCTTGGAGCTGAGAATCACGTGGCCAGCTGCTTGCAGCATTTCTCCATGAATATGTAACGGGAATCTTATTTTCACCACGATTTCTAACCTGCTCCCTCCTCAACCTGCACCTGTCCTGGTCTCCCCATCTTAGTAAACAGCATCCCCACCTCCTACTGGCTAAAGCCTCAGCCCCTGGGATAAATTCCTTTCCCTTATCTCATATCTAATCCATCAGCAAAACCAACTGATTTGATCCAAAACAGAAGTCAGACTTGATCACTGCTCTTTATATCCACTGCTCCCATTTGAATCCAAACCCTGAAATTTGTTTTGCACTTCAGACACGGTTAACAGTCATTGGTCCCATGACTACACCTACACAGATATTTTACAAGATCGCTAATCACCGCAAGTTGCCAAATCCAATGATTAACCCTCAGATCCAAATGACTCAACCTGTCAGTCCTATAGACACAGAAGTCCCTCCACTTCTATGGAAATATTCTATCTTTTTCATCGTGATGTTGGCTCTCCCTTCCTCTTCCACACTGGTCAGTGATGATGGCTCCTTTCCTGGCTGGGTTTTCTTGAGCTTCCTGACCTTTAGACATCAGTCCTGTGCTCTGGGACTCAGACCTTCTGCTTGAGTTTTCTGTTGTGTTAAAAAAAAATTCAGCTGAGTACATTTTAAAGAACCTATTGGCTTTATTCAATGATTCATGAAATGGGCAGCATCTAATCTAGCAGATTGAAAGGATCTCGGAGGAGCTGTACAAAATGAAAGACTTTTATAGGCAGAAGAGAGGAAGAACAAGGAAGTCACATCAGGCAAATAAGGCAGGTTGGTTGTGGCCAGGTGACTTGGCTGCCGGGGATGGCAGGGGTCTGAGGGAGTGGGGATCAGGTGGTGTCTGATTGCCTGGGCTCAGATTCCATTTCTGGGACAGCTGAAATAATAATTAAGTCTGGTTTGGATGACGTGGGGCTTAGCATAAGCAACTCCATTTTGGGCCTCTTGTTTTGTTTTTAATAATTACTTTGTAACAAATAATAACAAGTTTAGTAACTTTAAACAGCTCAGTTTACCATCCTACCATCTCTAGCTGTCAGGAGGCCAGACACAGCTTAACCAGGATCCTCGGCTCTGGGTCTCACTCAAAGGAGGAGAGAAGGCACCCACCAAGCTGTGTTCTCACTTGCAGGTTCCACTATGGAAGGCTCTGCTTCCAAACTCACTCGGGTTGTTGGCAGAACTCATTTCCTTGTAGCTGTGTGATTTGGGGGGCAGCCCATGCTGGGGAGGGGCAGGGAGATTCTCCAGGCTGTTAACTGGAGACCATCCTCAGCCCCCAGAGGCTGCTTGCGGTTTCCTGCCATATAAATCTCTCCACGGGTGATTCCGAACTTGGCTCTTTGCTTCTTCAAGTCCAGGACAGCCTCTCACTCCAATCAGTAAAACAGTCTGATTTAATATAATGAGATCATAATAGTGACATCTTCTTACCTTGCCGAATTCTACTGGTTAAAAGCAAGTCCTAAGTCCCATACACACTCCCGTCCATACTCACAGGACAAACACCAGGGGGCAGATATCATGAGGCTGCCTTATCGTGTTGCCAAACACACCTCTGTCCATACTCACTGCCTAGGTAAGCCCACTTCTTCTCAGAGCTTGAACCCTATGTCCTAACGGTGCTCATATTTGTGCCTCCAGCCTGGACCTCACCCCTGAATGCCAGACTCGTGTGTTCAGCTGCTGGTTGGGCATCCCCATGTGGATTCAGCCGCCAAATCCAGAACCAAACACTTGTTGCCCATCAAACTTGCTTCTCCCGTCGTCTTTCCCATCTTAGCAAGTGGCAACTTCACTGTTCCAGGGCCTCGGGCCCCCAAAATTGTAAAATCATCCCAACTCTTGTCTTTTCCGTACACTCCACACTTAATATATTTACAAATCCTGCGTGTTTTGCCTTCAATATACACCCAGAATATCCCCCCTTCTCCCCACCCCTGCATCTACCGCTCTGGTCTGGGCCAATACCCCCTCTCACCCAGATCAGTGGTCCTCAACCAGGAGAGTTTTGTGCACCTGCCCCCCGCCAGGGGACTTTGACAGGGTCTGGACACACTTTTGGTTGTCACAACTTGGGAGTGGGAAAGGGAGCTCCTGGGATCTAGTGGTCAGTGCACAGGACAGCTCCCCATAGCAAAAATTAATGCGGCCTTAAATGCCAGCAGTATAGAAATCTCAGTCTACATTAATGCAAGTAGCATCCCCACCCCACAACCCCGCAAGTCCGTTCTGCACACAGCAGCCTGAGTGATTCTTTTCTTTTCTTTTTAAGATTTTATTTATTTATTTGACAGAGCGAGAGAGAGATCTCATATAGGCAGAGAGGCAGGCAGTGGGAAAGGGGGAATCAGGCTCCCTGATGAGCAGAGAGCCCAATGTGGGGCTCGATCCCAGGACCCTGAGACCATGACCTGAGCTGAAGGCAGAGGCTTCACCCACTGAGCCACCCAGGTGCCCTGATATTTTTCTAATCTAAATCAAGTCAAGCCTCTTCAAAACCATCCAAGGTCTTCTTGTCTGGCACAAAGTTAAAGGCAATTCTTTACAAAGGCCTTCAAGACTTTATGTGATCTGACCCCACTACCTTCCTTACCTACCTCCTACTACTTGCCCTCTTGCTCATCTTTTGCCCAGCATTACTGGTCCCCATGTCATTCTTTTAACACACCAGATGTGCTCCCACCTTGGGCTTACTGTTTGCTTTGTGTGGGATGCTCTTCTCCAAACAGCACAACTGCTTGTTCCTTAATTTCCTCCAGGTCTTTCCTCAAATGAGGGAGACTTCCCTAACACAGCCCCATAGAAAATACCAACCTGCTTCCCTAAACCCCCACACCCCATATCCACTCACTCAGCTTAGATTCCTTCCTACCTCGTATCAACCCCTGATATGTATGTATATTTATTTGCTTCATTTCTCACTCAACAACTAAAATGGTAACTCCAAGGGGACATCAAATTTATTTTGTCTCTTGTTAACTATTCTGTCTTTAAGATTTAGAACAGTACCTGACACATAGTAGATGTTCCATAAATATTGGAGAATGATTTGTTTCTATTTTTGCCTTTTCTCTATCCATTCTTTACACGGCAGCCAAAAATGACCTTTTTTTAAGATTTTATTTATTTATTTGACACAGAGAGATCACAAGCAGTCAGAGAGAGAAGAGTAAGCAGGTTCCCCACCGAGCAGAGAGCCTGATGCGGGGCTCGATCACAGGACTCTGAGATCATGACCTGAGCCGAAGGCAGCGGCTTAACCTACTGAGCCACCCAGGCGCCCCCAAAAATGACATTTTAAAAATGCAAAAGGAATCCCATGACCACCCTCCACCTACCAGCATAAAACCCTTCGACGACTTTTCATTGTGCTCAAGCCGCAACTGACATTCTATAGCCCAGGCCAGATTAAGATTTCAAGTTCTTAATCATTGGAAAGACGATGGTGTCGTCACCACCAGAGATATTTAATTTTTTTTTTAAAGATTAGATCCCAAAGTAACTGTGTTAAAAGCCTAGCAATTTCGGATTTCAGAAATTCGGATTTCATAAAGTCTCATAAGTCTTCTCACCTTGTGTATGTTTAATCTTTCCATGGCCCCTTTTTCTCTTCTGTTTCAGGCATTCACCATACTTTGCCAGAATGACTATAACAGCCTTACAATCTGTCATCTCATCTCCAGGAACATGCCCCTTTCCCTCCCCTTCTCACACCAATTCATCCTCTAAACTTATTCCAAGATGATCACTCTAAAATGTGCATCTCATTATGTCCTTCCCCTACAGAAACTTACTCAGTAGCTCCTAAGGACATGTAAATTTCCTTGGTGTTCTATTTTTACAAGACCCTTTGATTGCAAGTGGCAGAAGTCCAAAGAAAACTGTACAGAACCAAAGGGGAAAAGCAAGCAAGCAAACAAACAAAAAACAAAGGAATGTCCAGGTTCCTGTAGGGGTGGACACCATGGGAGTTCATAAAAATCAAAAGAAGACGGGGCACCTGGGTGGCTCAGTGGGTTAAGCCTCTGCCTTCGGCTCAGGTCATGATCCCAGGGTCCTGGGATCGAGCCCTACATCGGGCTCCCTGCTCAGCGGGGAGCCTGCTTCCTCCTCTCTCTCTGCCTGCCTCTCTGCCTACTTGTGATCTCTGTCAGATAAATAAAGAAAAAATCTTTAAAAAAAATCAAAAGAAGAGCTGCAGAACTAAAATTTCAGAATCAAGAATTAGGGACTGGAAACCGGCAAAACACTTTTCTCTTTGTCCATGTCTCATGTTTACTCGTCTCCATATGGCTACTTTCTTCTCTGGTCAGAGACTCTTCAAGTGTCCGGGAAGATAGCCATTGCCAGCTCCTGAATCCCATCCAGCAAGGCCAGTCACTCGCCTAAAGAGAGAACCTCGCCTTCCTGTCATTTACATATCAATCCCAGGGAGATTCTGATTGGTCCTATTGGTGTCAGGTGGACCAATCACTGTGTGGGTTTATATGTGTGGCCATCGTCCCCCAGACTGCATAAAGCATAGGAAAATATTTTTTAATTAACATATAATGTATTATTTGCCCCAAGGGTATAGGTCTGTGATTCATCTGTGTTACACATTTCACAGAACTCACCATATCACATACCCTCCCCAATGTCCATAACCCAACCACCCTCTCCATACCCCCTCCATCCCCGCAATCCTCAGTTTGTTTTGTGAGATTAAGTCTGTTATGGTTTTTCTCTCTCCCCATCCCATCTTGTTTCATTTTTTCCCTCCCTACCTACCATGACCCCCCACCCTGTCTTTCAAATTCCTTATATCAGAGAGATCATATGATAATTGCCTTTCTCTGGTTGACTTACTTCACTTAGCATAATACCCTCTAGTTCCATCCAAGTCATTGCAAATGGCAAGATTTCATTTTTGATGTCTGCATAGTATTCCATTCTGTGTGTGTGTGTGTGTGTGGGTGTGTGTGCGTGCGCGCACGTGCACGTGTTTGTGTGTGTGTGTGTTTATCACATCTTCTTTATCCATTCCTCTGTTGATGGACATCTAGGTTCTTTCCATAGTTTGGCTATTGTGGACATTGTTGCTGTAAATATTCAGGTTCACATGCCCCTTTGGATCACTACATTTGTATCTTTGGAGTAAATACCCAGTAGTGGGATTGCTGGGTCCTAGGGTAACCCTATTTTCCTCTTTGAGGAACCTCCATGCTGTTTTCCAGAGAAGCACAGGGGAAATTACCCAGAGTGAACGGCGTTCTGTACCCAGAAAGAAGAAGGTGAGAAAATACAGGAAAGTATTTTCCTCTTTGAGGAATCTCCATGCTGTTTTCCAGAGAAGCACAGGGGAAATTACCCAGAGTGAACGGCGTTCTGTACCCAGAAAGAGGAAGGTGATAAAGTACAGTAGTCAGGCACACACAAATCCCCACAGTTTCCACCATTTACATGATCTCTTCAATTCCACTTTTCCCTTCTCCTTCCACAGGTTCTGTGCTTGAACCAGAGTGAGCCCCTGTGAATTCGTGGATGGCTTTGGCTTTCTCTTACCTGCATCTGGCCACACCTGCTGCTCTCTGTGCCTAAAACCCTATTTGCTGGCTTGTTATACAAAGATAACACTTCCAGACATTCTTCACACATCATACACCTCATACATCACCTCCTCCAGGAAGTCTTTGTTTGGACTTAGGGGTTTTATTGTCATTTAGGGATAGTAAGGCCAACAGACAAGGAGATCACTGCCATTGAAAAGACAATTGGTTACTCACAGATCCCAGAAGGAGGGGGCTGGTGCAGCCACGAGGGAGGGGTGGGGGGGGACAAAGGGGAGCACCAGGATCTGTCATGATGGGACTGAGAATAAGAGCCTTTATTGTGGTTTCTGTAGGAAGGAATAGGAGAAGTAGGGATGGTAGGTTGGGACTGGCTGATTTGGACACTTTCAGCAGGAGCTGGGGTATAACGGCTGTCCCTGGTTGTCTGGTACTTGGCCCTGGGGTGATTCGGACCCTGAGTAAGAGTTCCACAGAGAAGGTGGTCAGGAATTCAGACTCTAGATTCATTGCTTTGCATTTAAAAACCTCACTCTCAGCTGAGGGATAACTCTCTCTAGGAGCTGACCAACCCTGGAGGGGCTGAACCTTCCAGCTTCAGCAAGCACTCATGATGGTCAAAGTATCAAAATATGGAAAATAAAAAATATGGAAAATTAAGGACGGTTACTCGTCTTCCCTGATTTTTTTTTCTTTTTAAACTTCTTTTATTTAAATTCAATTAGTTAACATAGAGTGTATCAATAGTTTCTAATGCAGAGTTCAATTATTCTTCCCTGATATTTTTTTTCACTCTCTTCCCCTAAATCAGGTTTCTGTGACTCTTCCTTCTGATCCCATAATAACCAGTGCATATTTCTGTCCTTGCAAGGTGACAGCGCCAACAATGGCATCCCAAGTGACAGCATAGCAATGTTCGACCTTCAGATTCCTTTGAGGGAAGAGGGTGAGAACTTGAAGCCATTTTAATTTCGATGTAATGGATGTGTGACCTCATTTGATGTGGGTAGCCTGTAAGACTGCACTTCTAGTCCTTACTCACGTGTCTTAAAAATATTTTTATTCATATTTTTTATTAAAATGATGACAATAAAACTTGAGGTGTGCTATATATCCTGAATTTCCACCATCACATTCACTTATAGAGCCATTGTTCATTCATCCTCATACAGATTATCGAATATGTTTTTTTCTCTGAATTATTGTGCTATCTTTGACCTTCCAAATACACAATTAACCAGGAAAATTGAAACTCTGACTGCTCTTTTAAAAAATTCAGGCCTGTGAATATCCGTGCATAGAAAATCAAAACAATATGCCTGATTACATAAGGACCCCTCCCACTGCTGAATGTATGGTGCCTTATTATCTTTGTATGATGACTGGGTGTGGATTAGGAAAAGAAGCACCTTCCTTTGTGTGGTCACAGCTGTGTGCTGTGGAGACTGCTTGGGGAGCAAAGCACAGGTTGGTTTTTAGCCCAAAGTGTCTCCTTCTGGTAACCCTTAAAACATCAGTTGAAGATGCTGAATGTGCACTATTTTGCCCCAATGGGCATAGCTCGATTCATGTTCCTCCCTGGGATTTCCTCCGGGACTTGATAGTGTTATACAATAGCAAGTGAAGGACTAACTCATCACTGTGTAAATTTCTGCTGCCGTAATAAAATGTGCATGTTTCTGTTTAGGAATCTGAACACGTATTTGACCTTCTTAGTGATTCAACTTTGAAGCAAAGACTTTTTTCATTTTTTCTTCAAGACTTTGGGTTAAATTAAGGAGTGCCCCGAGATTTTAAGGCAAATTGTCATGAGTCAGCCTTTATCTACAGTTACTTATCTCTGTAATCATATTTTTCTCAAGACACAAAATACACATACACAAAATAAAACACAGATACAGTTTAGATGCTGACTCAATTAGTCAGCCAGGGCTGCTGAGTCCACATTTTTTATCATCCCAAGTGATTGATTATATTAAGTGAATATTATACATTTGCAGTTACAAAATAAATCTAGAGTAATACAACGTACTTTTATCATTTTTTTACATTAATGATTTTTGGTTAATTTTTCCTGTTTCTTAAAAAATAATTTTAAAAAATATAGCTCTGCTATAGACTGAATGTTTGTGTCCCCTCTCAAAAGTCATATGTTGGAGGGGAACCTGGGTGGCTCAATGGGTTAAGCCTCTGCCTTTGGCTAGGTCATGATTTCAGGGTCCTGGGATCGAGCCCCGCGTTGGGCTTTCTGCTCAGCAGGGAGCCTGCTTCCCTCCCTCTCTCTGCCTGCCTCTCTGCCTACTTGTGATCTCTGTCTGTCAAATAAATAAATAAAATCTTAAAAAAAGTCATATGTTGGAACCCTAATACCAGTGTAATGACATTTACAGATAAGGCCTTTAGGAGATTATTAGGTCATGGTGGTGGGGCCTTAAAAATGGGATTAGTGCCCTTATGGGAAGACACGGGAGAGAGCCAATGAAATGATATACTACATATAATATATGAAATATTATCATAATGTTATATTATTATATCAATAAATGAAATGCAATAAATAAATAAATTTCCAGGTACTGTACAAGGCACAAGAGATAAACAGTAACAAAGAGTAAATTCTCCCTGCCTTTCTGATATTATATATTTTTTCCCATGATATTAAAGAAAGTTATTTTGTGAATTGTTGGGCTAAAATAACTGACTTACATGTAAGTCCCTCCTAAAAAATTGCCAGTCTGTCATTTACTTTAAACTGTACATTTGACTCAAAATAATTTTAAAAAAAGATTAATTCTAGTATAGACACAAAATAAAATTAAATGGAATGACAGGTATTTACAGAAATTTGTTGGGTGATAGGGTACTTGAGAAGAAACAGATACAAAAGGAAGACATTGAGGATATTTTGGGTGTTTGGAAGGAATTTCTGTGTCCATTCAAGGACTCTGATTCTGCATATTACTGTACCTCCCAGACTTTCAAAAAGCTGAGACTGGGAATGAACTGGGTCAGATACAGGGATGCGTGAGAGTGTGTCAGACTTCATCAGCGATTCAGGAGGCCGTCACTGAGGGGCAGACATTGTCAGTGTGGCAGAGCTAGGGGAAGAGGAAGTTGATGTTACATAACTGGGATGAACCATTTGGAAGATATAGTCAAGTTTGGGTTCCTGGAGATGGAAACATCAATTTACATTTTAATCCCTTGAAAAGAAACCCAAAAGTTAAGCAAGTATCCAGACATCTTTTGACAGTGAGATTATAACCAGAGTTTTCATCTAAGTAGAGCACTCGCCCACGTCCACCTTTCCCTGTAATCATGGAGGTTAGCCAGGATTGTGTGGGGAAGTTGGCAAAAGCAGAAAAGGCTCTCCAAAAGGGAAGGGAACAACAACTCTGCTTGTTCTAAGATTGAAATCAAGTAATAGAGATGATCTTTTTCAAAGATGAAACCAATATAATCTCAGTAGGGCCCCAAATTACATTCCCATATGGACTTCTGTCCCCAAGGCAGAGTCAGAAGTCTCAGGAAGGACCACAGGTACCACTGAAATAAAAGAGATCATTCATCAACCAAGCTTCAAAGTTGAGTTTTTATTTTAATTTTTATTTTTTTATCCCCAGCTAGAAAAAGCTTCTTCCTTTCAAACTTCTAGGAGCCAGGTCTGAGGGACTCTATGGTAGTGCTTCTTTCCTAGAGTGTCGAGAACACTCTTCCCATCATTAAAATTGAGTCAAGAAGCTTAGTGTTTGGGTGGAGGAAGATATGGGGGTGTGGAGTTGGCTGGACAGAAGAGGCTGAGGCGAGTTCCTGGCTCCACACAGTTTGTGTGGTATGGAGAAGACCCAGAGCCCCCCCTCACCTCCCCAGCTCCTGCTGGGGAGCAGAGAGAAGACCAAGAGGGATGGGGCTGGGATGAGTGAGCCATGGTATATGGGGACTTGATAGGCGCCAGCCTCCAGCAGTGGGAGCCCACGAGGCCTCACCAGGACCACCCACAAACCAGCATTCTGCAGCAAAGACTACCAGTGCCACAGGACGCAGCATGAATCCAAGGGCTTTGTGCCCTGCAGCCTTCAGTCCCATCCCAACCTACATCCAGAACCATGGTAGAGAGAAGGGTGAATGGAGAGAGAGTGCCTATACCTGATAAAGTGTGCATGGTACAATGGAGTGTCTGACCCCGCCTGGTGAGGGAGCTGGATTTTGAATGCACTCTACTTAATCACAAAGATGCTGAGATACTGTAAGTCCCCTGCTCATTCTCCATACAAAGCAGAGCCCCATGAGCAAGAATGGATAAGACAATAAGGAAGCCATATTTTCTTTTCCACATTGATGATAGCGTGCACTCTGTCTCTCCACCAAGTGGGGGCAAATACAAAAATGTGCCAGAGTAAGTGACCATCAAGCCCCTGAACCAAAGTAGGGCGATGAGGCTATGAGTGAAAAATCACTGTGGGAACAAGGAAGCAGATTCGGTTGTGTGTCATGTGGCAGCCGATGCAGGAGACTCTGTCTGCCATCCCAGTGGGCTGTGTCCCAGGGAAGGGCTCTGCGAAATGATGGGAAAGGTCCATGTCAGAAAGAGCAGCCTAACTGTCCATCACCACATGAACAGACCTACAAAATGTGGTAAATCCATACGATGGAAGATCATCCAGCTTAACAAAGGAAGGAGCGTGGGTGATGTCCCTGGTGGGTCATGCGGGCTCTTGACTGGGACCTCAGCCAGGCCCATACTGAAAACCTGCATTGTCCCATTAACTTGGGGTTTCCTGCTATCTTCCCCCCAAAGGACAAGTGTCCATTGTCAGAGTGTGGGGACAGAAATAGCCTCAGCTAGTTCCTACACTAAGAGTAGCTTTGGAAACTTCTGAAAACCCAACTCGTCATCCATCTGGCTATGAAGGGACCTCTACAACATTAATCCCCATGACCCATGTTTTACTTTGTAGAATTCCAAACATTCAGCAAGCTTGTGAGTGGTCTATTTATTTGCAAGCTTAGGTTGCTGTTTCTTGCCTTTAAAAGCCAAGCACTGTAGTTGCTACCATAGATCGGTACAGTCTTTTACAGTTTTCAAAGCACTTATGAGTTCTTCCCCTATCCTTTACTTCTGAAAAGCAAAATGTGTATCAGTCAATGATGTAATTAGTTTGAACAAAAAAGGACTTTATTGAACTTTATCAAGAGCCTTGAAGAATATCTGGAGGGCCAATGCCAGTTTCTGGGGCTGTACCACTGCAGGACTGCCCAGGGGAGATAGTGCAGTGATACCCCAACAGCTGGCCCTGGATGGAACCATGGGCACAGCTGCTCAGAGAACTCCAGTCCTTTGCATCCATCCTTAGAAACAGATCCTACCTACTTGGTGCTTGCTTCTTCTTCTCCCATCAGAGCCTCATGTGAGTGCATCTGATGGGGCAGACCTTAGGTCACATCCTTGTATCATTTGCAATGTAGAATGAGAAAGTGATTTCTGGCTTCTCTTTTGGGGTAGAAAGTCAACAGGGGAAAATTCCTCAGAGGTAGGAAGAGTGTCCAAAGGATGCTGGCCGTTGCAAATTACAACAAACATGACAAACAATACCACTGACCATCAGAAGTGGGGTTTTAATGTCTTGAAACGGTTATTATTGGGTTTTGATGTTACTGGGAATCATTTACTGTAGGTTCACAAGATATCTGATGAGAGAGCACCTTTTAGATTTCTCTAACCAATAATGTCTGCATTCTGATCCTGCAGAAAAAAGTTCTCTGAAAGTGCTGACCAGCTTTGATTGCAATACGATTTCTCAGCTGATTCTTTTCATATCCTATTTGAAGCAGAGCTGAAAGCTCTGTACTCAGTGGGTGGTTGTATAATTGTTTTAATTCATTTTTTAAACACAATTATCTTTCCTCACTTCTGTCCTATTCCTTTGATATATGCTCAGCAACTAGGTCCCTAATGGTTGTGATTAGAGCTTCCCACGGTGTGCAGCATGTGAGGGAAGGGGTGTTACATCGTTAAGCTGGGGACACATCTTCATTTCATGTTTCAGGGACTTAAGCTGTTTCTTCTGACACCTGGGGGCTAAGTTAATGAGAGAGTTCTTTGATAGCTTTATGTGAGCTAATTCTGCTTGTCACATGCTATAGGGGACCTGGAGAAGAGGGAGGAAGTCAGAGGGCAGAGAATAGGTGGGGTGCCTTTGTTCAGTGACCATCCCCTCATGCCAACCACCAAACCAATCATTAACTCTGTGTGTTTAAACACAGACATCCCGAGACAGATCAAAGACAGGTCCTTGGCAACAAGTCAGAACATATTCTTGGGAAAAAGAGTTACGCTAGTCGTCCCTTGTGAATCTGAGGTGTCTTCCTCCTAGAGACCTGAGTGTTTCGTAGACATCCTGTCATCCTCCTTTTTGCAATGTCTCCATAAGTCACCTCTTCCCAAGTCTGGGAAAACTGAAGAATATTAGACTCTGTGCTCTTAGAGATGAGGGAATGTGTCAATGAATCATCCTTCTGGTTTCTAACCTAAACTGACAACAGATACGAACCGAGTTCATTCAAATGTGATAGGTTTTGAGGACTAGATGAGTCAACAAGGCTTAGATTCAAGACCAAAATAGTCTTGAATCTTCCTGTGCCCTGAATTGAAAAATGGTGCCCAGGGAATAGTGTACCTGGCCCGATCCACCCATCCTTACCCCAAGAATATGAAGATTTTCCCCTGCATTTCCTTTTGGAAGTTTTATGGCTTTAGCCTTTACCTTTAAGTCTATGATCTATTTCCAGTTAATTTTTGGATATAGTGTGAGGCAAGAGTGATGATTTGTTTTCCCATATATACATGCAATGATAGAAATGCTTTCCAGCCTGTCACCCAGAAGTACGAGCCTGGGTCTTTCCCACTGTTTCCTGGCAATGGTCCAGCACAGCTTTCCTTTGGAGCAGGCAAATAACTGAAAGAAAATCCTCAAATTTAACAATCTTGTCTACTGGGTTTCGGTGGAAGTTCGTGCATTTTATCCACTCCCCCTTTTCAACCTGCTTTCTATAGAGAACATCAATTCACCTGTTGGAATTAAACCTGAAAAAAAAGGGCAACAAATTAAGTCACTTACAAGAGTGTCATGAAGTACCGATCTTTTACTCTTAACACAGAGACTGGACAGAACCCCTATTTTTTGCAAGTAAAATAGAGCAGACACCCCTCCCCCATCCTATGCGATGGTGCACTTCGAAGTCTTGTCTAAGCAAATCTTAGAATGTAGAAGTTGTAGGGAACAGAACTGGAAATGGTGATCTTTGTAGCTTTCGTGTATAATGGTGAGCTTGTGCATTCTTGGATAGCTGTCCATTATTGATGTGTGCTGGATTAGTTTTACAGTTTCACCTGAGGAGCAGAAGTCTGTTGTAGTTGTTTTATGAAGAGTCCAGAAATTCTGCTTTTAAAAAACAGGCTAAATGCATACAGCAACATTTATTACACAGAAAATGCAGCAAGTCTACAAGGCCAGAAACGTAAGTACTGACGAATGGACGGCAGCAGTAGCTAGGACTATAGGTGGTCCTATAGCAAGAGAAGACTGTGATGCTTCCGGCTGGTCCAGGAAAGCTTCTGGAGGCTTCAGTACCTGGTGTGATCATGTAGCCATGAAGAGGATGCATTGGAAGGGGTGGTGTGGTGAGCAAGGGCACAGGACAGGAGCCGAGCACATCTGGTGGGTGGCAAGTGGGCTGGCAAGTGGGCTGTCAAGTTGGGGCCATGAGAGACTGGGGTCAAGACAAGCTGCCAGGAGCCAGGAAGCCTCCTGATAGCCCGAACATCCCAGGATAGCATATCCTCAAATCATGGTGATAAGGCTTATGACGATTTAAATGCTGTTAAATGGGAATTTTGCCTTCCAAACCATTCTATACCTTTGATTGTAAGATGTATCCCAATTTCAAAGATGTTAAATTGTGTGGGGGTAAAAGCATAAGTCAGTGTGCTAGCCAGCCTCGGGGAGGACCATGAAGATTTCTCCATCCCGGAATCTGCACGTGTGTTGTACCCTCCCACATCTGGTGTGACTAACAGGATATAGGAGAAATGGGGGTAAATCAATTACAGAATTAGGTTTTGAAAGACACTGAGGCTTCTTTTTTGTTCTCTCTCTTTTTTCCTCTCTTTATCTTCTCTCTCTTTCTCTCCTTTCTTCCTCTATTCCCCCTCTCCTTCCCTCTCACTCCCTCACTTGCTCTCTCTCTCTCATTCATCATTAGCTCTTTTGGACATGCAGGTCTCCCTGTAGATATCTGGGTGTCAAGGAACTGAAGCCCTCCACACCTGCCACCTGCACAGAATTGAGGTCTGCCCATCACCATATGTCCTTCAAACAGCTGCAGCCGGCTGACTGTGTGATGGCAATCTCATGAGATACCTCAAGGCAGAAACACCCAGCTCGACTGCTTTCAGGTGCCTGACCCTCAGAAACTGTGTGAGATCATAAGTACTTAAATATATTGTTTGGGCTGCTAAGTTTGGGGGTAATTTATTGCACAGCCATAGAGGAGCGATTCTATACTCAGAATCAAAAAATGCCTTATTCCATTTGTGTACTCAGCGTCAGTCTGACGTTCAGAAAGAGATATGCCTGCCTGAGTCAGCTTAGACCCTGCAGTGCCTCAGAACATGGGGAGACATTAAAGAGAGGTAACCACGTGGGACTCAGTGGTAAGTCATATGGTCACAAACGAGGATGGTTTGCAGAAGCAAGACTGGGAGGTACCGAGCCAAATCTAAGTGCCTTCAAAGCTGAGACCACTGTCTGCCTCTGTCCTGGAACATTCTATCTTCTTCCTACCCAAGTAGAAGTTAACTCCAGAACAAAGTCCCACCAGATTTCACAGAAAGAATTAAGGGGAATATTTCTACAAAGTAAGAATTTCAAGTGTGGGTGCAGATCCAGGCGTTTCTGGGACTCTAGAATTTTAGAACTTCAGAATGTTATACGCCAGTAATAGATCCTAGAGGACCCTGACAGCCAGACTAAGGTATTTTGATGTTATTGTGCAAGCCAAAGTCAGCCGCAATGATTTGGGGCATGAGAGCTGGGTGATAATAACAGTCTTTAGGAAGATTGAACCGATCACGGCAGGCAATGTGAACTTGAGTCAGAGAAGCTATAAAAGTGTGGCCTCTTTCCAGCATGAGGATGTCAGTTTCAACTTAGCAGAATCCTTCTCATCCCTCATGCCCCCTGCCCGGCTCAGCATCAATGTGTGCCTTACTTCTCCATTCTCAGTGCCTTGTTGTCACCTTACACCGATTAGAAACTTCCATGGCCACTCATTCCCTCATAAAAGTCTTTCCATAAGACCATTCTAGAAGCTGAAGTCCATCTGAGGCTAGCATGCTGAGTCCAGGGCCAAAGCAGGACTGGGCTCTGGGGGAGGTTAGGTTGGGTGCGCAGTCCTTGAAGAGGGAGGACAGGGCAGCCTCCCCTGGGATATGGAAAGTTCTTCAGGAGAAAGAGCCAGAGAGCTGACTCTAGGCAAGAGTGTGGGAGAACAGAGTGTGGGAGAACAGAGGTGTCCCACAAATTGTTTTAATGTGCTGGAGGAATCTTAGGCATATTCCCATTCAGCCCACAGTTTTGTTAATAAGGCACTGAGCTGAGCCTTATACACACAATCCATGGAAAGGCCTCGAATCCTGGTCTGCAGTCCCCCAGGCCAGTCTAGTATCACCTACAGACCCCGTCTACTCCCCAAAAGGAAGAAAAGTCAGTGTCTACCAGCATGCAAGGTGAGCCTCCATGGTGGGGATGACAGCACAGGGTTCCTTAGAAAGCAGACTGCCCCTGGGATGTTTTTGCTCATTTTTTGATGAGTTAAAATTGGGGAACTTGGAACTGGTGCCTCCCACTTCCACCTAGACAAAAATGATTTTTACACTTGGGTGAAGGAGAGACGAATTCCCATCTAGTTTACTTTCTGTGACTCTATTGAGGGGGAAGTTAAGGAGGTAAACTCGACATATTTTTATAAGTCTGTTTTAAGAAAGTCAAAAGATTAATGTGATTTATTCAAGAGTATTTATTTATTTTTCCTCCTATAATTAGTCTGCGCTGGCATAGACTTATTTTCCTTCACATGGGAAAGGCACAATCCTAAACAAGGGGAGGAAATCCTCCCATTCGATTTTGTCATCCGCTTCCTTTCTCACATGTCTTTTCTCTTTTCCTGAGAAAGTCACCTGGTTGAGCACTTCGTACCTCCCTGAACAGAAGCAAAAGTCCCAATGTGTGTCAATCACACAATAGGACTGAAACACCTGTTTACAAAATTAAAGCAGAGTTTTATTTACTAACCTGTGCATTTTATTAGGCGTCATTTTCTTCTCTTGATGTTTCACACACACAAACCCTGCAGGGTTCTCTTTCTGGCAATATGGCAACCTAATTACCCAAATCATCCCTTCTTGCTGAAAATAATTAAAAAGGTTGAAAATCAAAGGCTTCTTCAAAGCACTGATGAGCTGGCAAGAAATCAAGGCATACACAAAGCAGAATCCAAGGGAACATGGAAACAGAGGGAAATAACAGAGTCGGCTCCCCACCTGGGGAATTTGCCAACTTTGATGATACTGAGCTCTGGTGCTCACGGCTTCATGGAGCCTAGGAGATGGAGACGCAGCACAGGACAGCCAAAGTGGCACATCCCAGAAGACCCTCGTCCCCCAAAACTGGGACGCCTGAAAATCACACCTTCAGCGTCAGCTTGATCTGAAAATAGACCCAAGTTTCCCCTAACCACTGCACAGCACTAGGAGGAAAATCACCCAGCTCCTTGGGCTCCAGCAGAAGGGAAACCCCGCCCATGGGAAGTCGCGGCCACAGGCTAGACCTTATACACATTTACAGCACAGACTCACACCTCCTGTGTAAAACAACAACAGTCAGGGCACGTGGGTGGCTCAGTTGGTTGGGCCTCTGCCTTCAGCTTGGGTCATGATCTCGGGGTCTTGGGATTGAACCCAGCATCGAGCTTTCTGCTCAGCACGGACCCTGCTTCCCCCCCCTTCTCTCTCTCTCTGCCTGCCTCTCTGCCTACTTGTGATCTCTGTCTGTCAAATAAATGAATAAAATTTTAAAACAACAACAACAACAACACTGAAGAGGAAATGTACCTCAAAGGGACAATGCACTAATGGTCTCCCAGGGCATATGGCAAAATAACCTCGACTTTTCTACAAAGAGTTCTGCTTTAATTCCAGGAGAATCCGGAATTCTTTCTCTCTCCCTCTCTCTTTTTTAATTTAAATTTTAGGTAGTTAACATACAGTGCAATATTGGTTTCTGGAGCAAAATTCAGTGATTCATCATTTACATACAACACCCAGGGCTCATCCTAGTGAGTGCCTTCCTTGGGGCGCCTGGGTGGCTCAGTTGGTTAAGGGACTGCCTTCAGCTCAGGTCATGATCCCAGGGTACTTGGATCAAGCCCCGCACTGGGCTCCCTGCTCAGTGGGGGGGCTTGCTTCTCCTCTCCCTCTGCTGCTCCCACTGCTAGTGCTCTCCTGCTTCTGTCAAATAAATAAATAAAATCTTAAAAAAAAAAATGAGTGGCCTCTTTAATGCGCATCACCCACCTAGCCCATCCCCCACCCACCTCCCTCCAACAACGCTCGGTTTGTTCCTATCATTAAGAGTCTTATAGCTTGTGTACCTCTCCTCTTTTTCTTTTTCCCCTTCCCATAGGTACTTCTGTTTTCTTTCTTAAAATCCACACATAAGTGAATCATATGGCATTTGTCTTTCTCTGACTTATTTCACTCAGCATAATACTCTCTTGCTCTTGTTGTTGCAAGTGTCAAGATTTCATTCTTTTTGATGGCTAAGTAATAGTCCTTTGTAGGTAAATACCACAGCTTCTTTATCCATTCATCATTCAATGGACATTTGGGCTCTCTCCATAGTTTAGCTCTTGTTGATAATACAACTATAAACATTGGGGGGGTGTCCTTTCAAATCTGTATTTTTCTACCCTTTGGGTAAATATGTAGTAGTGCGATGGCTGAGTTGTAGGGTAATTCTACTGTTAACATGTTGAGGAACCTCCATATTGTTTTCCAGAGTTTCTGCACCAGTTTGCATTCCCACCAACAATGCAAGAGACTTCCCCTTTCACCACAACCTTGCCAACACCTATTGTTTCTTGTGTTGTTGATTTTAGCCATCCTGACAGGCTTCAGATAGTATCTCATTGTGGTCTTAATTCACATTTCCCTGAGGATGACTGATGTTGAGCTTCTTTTCATGTGTCTGTTAGCCATCTCGATGTCTCTTTTTGGAAGAGTATCTATTCATGTCTTTTGCCCATTTCTTAACTGGGTTATTTGGTTTTTGGGTGTTGAGTTTGATAAGTTCTTTGTAGATTTGGGGTACTAACCCTTTATCAGCAAATCTGTTGTTTGCAAATATCTTCTCCAATTCTATAGGCTGCTGTTGATTGTTTTCCTTGCTATGCAGGAGATTTTTTATCTTGGTGAAATCCCAGTGATTCATTGTTGCTTTTGTTTCCCTTGTCTGTGGTGACCTGTCCAGTAAGAAGTTGCTATGGCCGAGGTCAAAGAGGGTTCTGCCTGTGTTCTCTAGGATTTTGATGATTTCCTGTCTCACATTAAGGTTTTTAATCCATTTTGAATTTATTTTTGTATAAGGTATAAGAAAGTGGTTCAGTTTCATTCTTCTGCATGTTGCTGTCCAGTTTTCCCAATGGTGTTGGGACTTTCTTTCTTCCATTGGATATTCTTTCCTGCTTTGTTGAAGATCAGTTAACTGTATAGTTGTAGGTCCATTTTTTGGATTCTCTATTCTGTTCCATTGATCTATGTGTCTGTTTTTGTGCCAGTACTATAGCGTCTTTTTTTCCTTTAAGATTTATTTCTTTATTGAGGGGGAGGGGGAGAGGGAGTGAGAGAGTCCAAGCAGACATCTCAATGAGTGGGTAGCCTGTTGTGGGGCTGTAACCCAAGACCCTGAGATCATGACCTGAGCCAAAGTCAAGAGTCAGATGCTAAACCGACTGAGCCACCCAGGCATCCTAGTACCATACTGCCGTGATGATTACAGCCTTGCAATATAGTTTGAAATCCAAAATTGTGGTGCCTCCAATTAATTTTGTTTTTCTTTTTCAGAATTACTTTGGCTATTCAGGGTCTTTTGTGGTTCCATACAAATTTTAGGATTCTTTATTCTAACTGTGAAAAAATGCTGGTGGTATTAAAATGAGTTAATAAACATATAGATTGCTTTGGGTAGTGTAAACACTTTAACAATGTTTGTTCTTCCAATATGAAGTATAGAATGCTTGCCATTTCTTTGTGTCCTCTTCAATTTCTTTCATAAGTGTTTTATAGTTTTCAGAGTATAGATCTTTTACCTCTTTATTTAGATTTATTATTAAATATCCTATTGTTTTTGGTGTAATTGTAAATGGGATCCATTCCTTGATTTATTTTTCTGCTACTTTGTTGTTGGTATATAGAAATGCAACAGACTTCTGTACATTGATTTTATACCCTGCAAATTTGCTGAATTCATGTATGAGTCCTAGTAACTTTTTGGTGGAATCTTTCAGATTTCCTACATAGAGTACCATGTCATTTGCAAATAGTGTAACTTTGACTCTTCTTTGCCAACTTAGATGCCTTTTATTTCTTTTTGTTTATTTCTTTTTATGGCTGAGGCTAAGACTTCCAGGAATATGTTAAATAGGAATGGTGCAAGTGGATATCCTTATCTTGTTCTTGATTGTAGAGGAGAGGCTCTCAGTTTTACCTTGTTGAAAAATGATATTAGTTGTGAGTGTTTCATATATGGCCCTCATGATATTGAGTTATGTTCCCTCTATCCTTATTCTGGTGAGCATTTTTGTCAGGAAAAGATGCTGTATTTTGTCATATTTTTTTCTGTATCTATTTACAGGATCTTATCCTTTCTTTTATTAATATGATGTACCACTTTGATTGATTTGTGAATAGTGAACCACTAAATCCTGCAACCCAGGAATAAATCCCTCTTGATCATGGTGAATAGTTCTTTTAATGTACTGTTGAATTTTATTTGTTATTATCTTGTTGAGAATTTTCTTTTACATCCATGTTCACCAGGGATATTAGCCTGTAATTCTCCTTTTCAGTGGGGTCTTCATCTGGTTTGGGAATCAAGGTAATGCTGGCTTCATAGAATAAATTTGGAAGATTTCCTTCCATTTCTATTTTTTGGAACAGTGTGAGAAGAATATATATTAACTCTTCTTTAAATGTCTGATAGAATTTCCTTGGGAAGCCATCTGGCCCAGGACTTTTTGTTTGTTGGGAGATTTTTGATTTCTGATTCAATTTCATTGCTGCTTATGGGTGTGTTCAAATTTTCTATTTCTTCCTGTTTCAGTTTTGATAGTTTAAAAATTTCTAGAAATTTGTCCATTTTTTCCAGGTTGCCCAGTTTGTTGGCATGTAATTTTTCATAGTATTCTCTGAAAATTGTTTGTATTTATGTGGTATTGGTTGTGATCTCTCCTCTATCATTAGTGATTTTATATATTTGGGTCCTTTCTCTTTTCTTTTTGATTAATGGGCCTAGGGATTTATCAATTTTATTAATTCTTTTAAAGAACCAGCTCTTAATTTCGATAATCCATTCTACTGGTTTTCTTTTTGTTTGTTTCTACATAATTTATTTCTGCTCTAACTTTTATTATTTCCCTTCTTCTGTTGGCTTTAGGCTCTATTGCTCTTCCTTTTTTATCTCCTTCAGGTGTAAGGTCAGGTTGTGTATTTGAGACTTTTCTTGCTTCTTGAGGTAGGCCTATACTGAAATGTACTTCCCTCTTAGAACTGCCTTTGCTGCATCCCAAAGGTTTGGGGCTGTTGTGCTTTCTCATTTTCTTCCATGTATTTTTAAAATTCTTCTTTAAATTCCTGGTTAACCCATTCATTCTTTAATAGGATGTTCTTTAACCTGTAAGTATTTGACAAACTATGAGAGACTCTTAATCTCAGGAAATGAACTGAGGGTTGCTGGAGGAGCAGGGAGGGATAGGGTGGCTGGGTGATGGACATTGGGGAAGGTATGTGCTCTGGTGAGTTCTGTGAATTATGTAAGACTGATGATTCACAGACCTGCACCCTGAAACAAATGATACATTATATGTTAATTTTAAAATACCTATGTATTTGAGGTCTTTCCAAATTTTTTCTTGTGGTTTGACTTCATCTTTTTGTACTTGTTGAGGCCTGATTTGTGATCTATTCTGGAGAATGTCCCATGTGCACTCAAGAAGAATGTGTATTCTGCTGCTTTAGAATGAATTGTTCTGAATTTTTATATTTGATATAAAATATCATCTGGTCCAGTGTCATTCAAAGCCATTGCTTCCTTGATTTTCTGCTCAGATGATTGTCCATTGCTGTAAGTAGCATGTTAAAGTCCCCTACTATTATTGTATTATTATCAATCAGTTTATTTATATTTGTTATTAACTGATTTATATTTCTGGGTGCTCCCAAGTTGGGGGCATAAATATTTACAATTGTTAGATCTTCTTTTTTTTCTTTTCTTTTATTTAAATATTTGATTTATTTACTTCAGAGAGAGAGAGAGCAAGCATGGGCAGGGGAAGGGGTGTAGGGAGGGGCAGAAGGAGGAACAGAGGGAGAGGGATAAACTCCATTGAATGGGGAGCCCAATGTAGGGCTCAGTTCCAGGGTCCTGGGATCATGACCCGAGCCAAAGGCAGGCACTTAACTGCCTGAGCTACCCAGTCACCCCCAATTGTGAACTCTTCTTGATGGATAGACTACTGAATTATGGTGCAGTGCCCTTCCTCATCTCTTGTTACAGTCTTTGGTTTAAAATCTAATTTGCTGATATAAGTATGGCCACTCTAGCTTTCTTTTGATATGCATTAACACAATAGATGGTTCTGCATCCCCTCACTTTCAATCTGTAGGTGTATTTAGGTATAAAAGGAGTCCATTGTAGGCAGCATATAGATGGCTCTTTTTTTTTAATCCATTCTGATACCCTATGTCTTTTGATCAGAGCATTTAGTCCATTTACATTCAAATTGAGTATTGAAAGATATGAATTTAATACTGTTGTGTTACCTGCAGAGGTGGTGTTTCTGGTGATGTTCTCTGTTCCTGTTCCTTTCCAGTCTTTGTTGGCTTCTGGTTTTTTTTTTTTCACTCAAAGAGTTCCCCTTCATATTTCTTGCAGGGCTTGTTTGGTGGTCATGAACTCCTTTTGTTTGTTGTTGTCTGGGAAACTCTTTCTGAATGACAGCCTTGCTGGATTAAACTATTATGGGCAGCATATTTTTCTTATTCAGCACATTGAATATTTCCTGCCATTCCTTTCTGGCTTACCAGGTCTCTGTGGACAGGATCTGTTGTGAACCTGATCTGTTTCCCTTGTAGGTTAAGGACTTTTTTCCCTTGCTACTTTCAGGTTTCTTTTCTTGTCCATGTATTTTGTGGATTTGACTCTGATATGTCTTGGCAATGGCCAGCTTTTTTGTTGAATTTAGTGAGAGGATTTTGATGGCTGTGTACTTCCCCAGATTAGGGAAGTTTTCAGCTATAATGTGTTCAAATGAATCTCCTTCCCCTTTATTTCTCTCTTCATCTTCTAGAACTCCTATTATACAAATGTTACTATGTTTTACTAAGTTGCTGAGTTCTCGAAATCTACCTTTGTAGTCCATTATCTTTCTTTCCCTCTTCTTTTCAGTTTCATTATTTCCCATAATTTTATCTTCTATATCACCAATTTTCTCCTCTGCTTCATCCATTCTCATTGTTACAGCATCCATTTGAGTTTGCACTTAGGTATAGCATTCTTAATTTTGGCCTGAGTAGATTTTATTTCTTTTATCTCTGTAGTAGATAGTCTATGTCGTCTATGCTTTTTTTAAACTCAACTAGTATCCTCATAACCATTTTAAATTCTAGTTCAGACATTTTACTTATGCCTGTATTGATTAAATCCCTGGTTGTGATTCTATTTCATGTTCTTTCTTTTGGAATGAATTCCTCTTCCTCATCGTTTTGTCCAGAAAAGGAGAGAGAAAAAAGAACAACAAAAACAAACAAAATAAAGAAAGAGAAAAAAATAAGAAAAATGAAAACACAAAATAAGACCCCCCCCAACCTCCAAATCCAGCTCGAGGCTGCCTGAGTAGCTCACTGGTTAAGTATCTGTCTTTGGCTCAGGTCATTATCCCGGGGTCCTGGATCAAGCCCAGAGTAGCTTCTTGCTCAGCAGGGAGTCTGCTTGTCTCTCTCCCTCAGCCCCCCCCCACTCATACTCGCTCTCTCTCAAGTAAATAATAAAATATTTTATAAATGCCAACTAGATCCAGGTGTGTTTTGGTCTGCTTGTTAAAAAAACCTAGGTCCCAAAATAAAATAAAATTAGAAAAAATAATATGTATATGTGAATAGTATATATATATAAATTTTTAAAATTGCAAAGGAAATGGAAAATATAAGAAAATAAATGAAAAAAAATAAAAGAAATAAAGAATAAAAGCAAAAAGGAAGCTCCATCTTATTTCCCCTAGATCTGAAGCTCTGCATCCCTCTATGATCAGTAAAGGACACCCTTTGCGCTGGTCTTCTAGGGGAGGGGCCTGCCCTGCTGACTCTCAGGCCACAGTGTTTTAGTGGAAATGTGAGGCCAGTGCGCAGAGGGCGGGGCTAGATGTATATGCATCCACTAGGTGGCGCTGTTTTACGCCCTGAAGGCTGTCCCCGCTCATGCAAGGGACAGATATGGTTGCGCCCTGTTCTACCCCTGAACTGAAAGTTTGCACCCCTTACTCTTCAGTGAGCCCTCCTGGAAAAGCCATCAACCTATTTGTTTCCTGGTTTCCGTCTGAACCTGCATTCATCCTGCTCATGTCTGAGCCTTCTTACCTAAAGGTGTAGAGCCCAGTTTCAAAACTCCAAATTTCAGGAACACCCACAGTGCGATCCAGCACTCTTCCTGCAGGGGAGGGGCTCACCACGCTTTGGGACGCAACAGAAAAGCACTGCCACGTCCAAATGGCAGTTCACAGTTGATAGCCGAAAGCCGGCACCAAGACCCGCTGCTCTCTGCTGGCTTGCCAGCTCCTAGGCCTGGGAAGAGCGTAGCACTGGGAACTACCCATCATTCTTCCTGTGACCTGGGGGTGTTGGACCATCCTGTCACTCCTGGGATTCCAGCCCCTCTTCCTTACCAGAGCGCCTTTAATCCAGCCACAACCTCCACAATAGCAAACTTAAAAGTTCAGATTGTGTGCTCTGCCTCTAACACTTTGTGGTTGTCCCTACAAGCCAGTTCTCTCCCTACGGCTGCATCCACAGCTGTGTCTTCTACAGTTGGACTTCCGCACCTCTTACCTTCCAAAAGGTGGCTGTGTTTCCACTTGTGGACTTGCAGTTTCTGTTCTCTGGGACCTCCAGCTGCCTTCTTGGGGGTTCTGAACAATTTGATAAACATCTAGTTGTGTTATGGGGACAAAAATGTTCAGGTCCTCCTACTGCTCTGCCATTTTAACTCCTCTCTCCATATTAGGAATCCTTAGTCCTCGAAGAACTTTCTCAAATACATGTCTGTGGAAAACAAGCAGCCCACATAAATATATCATAAATATTTAAGGAAACAAGGCAGCCTGAGTAAGAACCACTGCAAACAACAATTGAGATAGACTTGCAAAGAGCTCAGATACTGGAGTTATCAGACACAGAATTTAAAAAAAAAAAAACATGTTTTCTGTTAAAAAAGAAACAGACTTCAATGGCTGAGGAGATTAAAAAAAGAATGAAGTAGAATGTCTAGAAAGAAATGTAGCAATGAAATAAATACCTGAATAGATGAGTTTAATACATTCGACATGACCGAAGAGAGAACTGGATCCTAAAGACAAAATACGGATCTTAAGAACTTACTAAATGTCCCATAGAAAGAGGAAAAGATGGCACATTTGAAAGCAAGAACTATAAAGTGAGAAAGTCTAACATGAGTATAACAAGATGTTCTGAAGGAAAGAAAAAGGACAGACGAGATGAGGCAGAGATAATATTTAATGATGTAATGGCTACAATTTTTCAAAAACTTTCAAAAGACACAAATCCACATACAAAGGTCCAACAAATAGCTCACATAATGGAACTGCAGAAAAACTGACAGGAGGAGATCTTAAAAGGAACCAGAGAGAAGAGAGAGAGGCTACCTTCAAAGGTGCAACTGTTAGCTCAATCAATCTCAACAGCAACTGTAGAAATCAGACAAAAACAGAATATTTTCAGTGTGCTGGGAGAAGAGAACTGTGCACACACACCGACACACACCTCCAGCTAAAGCATATTTTAAAGGGTTAGGGTTAGGGTTATATAAAGCTATTTTTAGGCTAATAAATCTCAGCCTGCCACCAGCAAACATCAAGGAGTTTCTTTCTTTCTTTCTTTCTTTCTTTCTTTCTTTCTTTCTTTCTTTCTTTCTTTAAGATTTATTTATTTATTTGAGAGAGAGAAAGAGAGCTTGTGCGTTGGGGTGGGTAGAGGGAGAGAGAGAGAGAGAATCTTGAGCAGAATCTTGAGCTCTGTACTGAGGGTGGAATCTGACATGGAACTCGATCCCACCACCCTGAGGTCGTGACTTGAGCCCAAATCAAGAGTCGGACACTTAACCAACTGAGCCACCAGGTGCCCCAGACATTGGAGAGTTTAAGGAAATTTTCAAGGATATTCATTAAGTAGAAGGAAGGTAATACTAGATGCAAGGAATAAAAAGCAAAGAAAGTGATAATTATATGGGAAAATGTACTTTTAAATGGCTGTATGAAACATTAACAGTAATGTTTTATAGGTCTAAATATGACATAGAATTAAAATACATAAAAACATCATAAAATTCAGTTAGTGACAAGTGGAGTTTAATTATTCTTAAATCCTTGAAATGATTGGAAGGATATAAAAATATTTATGAACTCTAGACTTTGATAAATTAAATAAGCATTAAAACAACAAAAGATAAAAAGAATGTGTTACTTCTATAGTCAAAGGAAAACTTAGAAGAAAAAAATTATTTAAAAACCAAGTTAGGGGCATCTGGCTGGCTCAGTCAGGGGCACGTGACTCTTGATCTTGGGGTCGTGAGTTTGAGCCCCATGTTGGATGTAGAGATCACTTAAAAACAAAATCTTTAAAAGGTTAGTCCAAAAGAAAGAAAGGGGGACAGAAAAGACATAGAAAAGAGTGAGACTAGGTGGGGGAAAGTATGGAATAATACAGTGGCTGTGAGTACAATGACAGAAGTCCAAATATATAAGTAATTATAATAAATTAAAAGGCAAAGATCAGGTGCCTAAGTGGCTCCATTGGTTAAGCATCTGACTCTTGATTTTGCTCAGGTCATGATCTTGGAGTCATGGAATCCAGCCCCATGTTGACCTCCATGCTCAGAGGGGAGTCTGCTTCAGATTCTCTCCCCCTCTCCCACTGCCCCTACCCCCATTCACACGAGCTCACACTGTCTCTTTCTCTCAATTAAGTAAACAAATCTTTTTTTAAAAAAGGACAAAGATCATCAGATGGAAGTTAAAAATAATTTAATTACATGGTTTTTAGGGTGGAGATTCTTGATGCTTTGAGTTTAAGATATAAATATAACCACAAAGAGCCAGGGCACTGAGGTGGCTTAAGTGGCTGACTCTTGATTTCGGCTCAGGTCATGATCTCAGGGTCGTGCGATTGAGCCCTGTGTGCAACTCTGCACCCTGCTTAGGGCTCCACACCTCACGTGGGCTCCATGCTCAGCAGAGTCCGCTTGGGATTCTCTCTTACCCTCTCCCACTGCCCTCTCCCCTACCAACGCTCAGACATGGGCTCAAAATAAATAAATAAATAAACAAATAAGTAAATAAATAAATTACTTTTTAAAAAAAGAAGTATAAAGTGTTGGTAACAGCCAAGGCACTCTTTGAAAGGGGGAAGGACCTTATCATAAGGCTCTCATACTTAGGACAGCATGGCACTGGTTCAGGCATAGAGGTGTAGATAAGCCATTGGAATGTGACAGAAACCCACACGTAGATGTACTTCATAGGCGGTGCTACTGACATGTTAGGTCACTGGGGACAGAATTGGTGTTTCAAAACAGAGCATGAGAAAAATTGGTTATCTGTAGGGAAAAAAGACCAAACTCACACCAAAAACCACCCCATAATGCCAAGATGATTCAAGTACTAACTGTGAAATGCAAAATCTAGAAAATGTTTCAAAAACAATATAGAAAAATATCCTTATGACTTGAGGAAAGACAAGAGTTTATTAAAGGGAAAGCAGAAAACACAACTTAAAGATTAACAAACTCAACAACAATTTTAAAATTAAAATTTTTCAAATCAAAGACTCAGAATAAAATGACAGACAACCTTGAAGAACATATCTGCTACACATGTAGTCAAAAAATGGTTAGTGTATGGAAAAGATATGCATATATATTATTGACCATTTTTTAAAAGATTTTATTTATTTACTTGACAGCCAGAGATCACAGTAGGCAGAGAGACAGGGAGAGAGAGAGAGGGAAGCAGACTCCCTTCTGAGCAGAGAGCCCAATGCGGGGCTCAATCCCAGGGCCCTGGGATCATGACCTGAGACAAAGGTAGAGGCTTTAATACACTGAGCCACCAGGTGCCCCACGACCATTTTTATATCTTTTGGAAAATGTCTATTGAAGGCCTTTGACCATTTTTCAATTGGGTTGTTTGTATTACTGTTCTTACTGAGCTGAATGTGTACCTTATATATGCTGAATATTAATCCCTTATCAGACATAAGACTTGCAAATATTTGACAGATTTCTTTTTTACAAGAGACAAACTCCAAAATGCTTTGAAATGTAATCCTATTCAACTAAATTCCTTCACTCAAACTGTTTCCATTGAAAGCTAATGTATTTAAGAAAGAGAGAGAAAGAGAGAGAGAGAGAGAGAAAGAAAGAAAGAAAGAAAGAAAGAAAGAAAGAAAGAAAGAAGAGGAAGACAGATCAGATGCCAAAGCACTGGATTTCCCTGGTTTCCATTTACCTCTTTTCCTAGAGCATCTTTTCTAGATTTTTCTCCCTCTTTTTATCAGAAAGGATTCACACCTGACAGAAGTCTCTGTTCCATAATCCTAATTTATCTTCCTCACCTACTATACTCGAACTAGAGAGAATGATAAGAAAATAATACGACAATAGGAATAGCTACAATTTAGGGAACGCCTACAATTTACCCATGCACCAGCTTAGGCCCAAACCTATGAGACACAGGTATTGTTATCCTCATTTCACAGGAAAGAAAAATAAGTCTCCAAAATGATAAGTCTTTTGCCCAAGGTCACGAGGCTATAGGCAGAGAAGTCAGAATTCCATCTTGATTCCAATGCCTGTGTCCTCAAGTACTGAGGAGAACTATCATGCCAGTGCCCAGAGAGAGAAAAATCCTACCGAACATTGGCTGTGCACCTGCTAAAGAGGTCTCTCTGTTGGTCTGTCTACCGAGGAAGGCATATATCCTGACTTTGTCCTATGGTCCCACAGCCAATAATAATGTCCAACACTAGTGAAATAAAGTACTCTACCTTTTACAACTATCATCTCATTCAATCTTCTCAATCCTTATGAGAGAGTTTCTATTACCACTTCCTCTCACTGATGAGGAAACTAAGGTTTTGTCGAGTGAGGTCATTAGCTGACAAGTGCAGGGGAGATTTTGTGCCCAAGCTGCCTGATGTCCAAGTCCATCCTGAGAGGCAGGGGACTGAGCAGTTTGAGTCCGGGGGCCTGGTTCTTTCCAGTGATCTCTTTCAGAGAAGCAAGGGGTAATAAACCTTTCTTTCTGGGCCACTGCAGCTTTGTCTGCAGGCTCAAAGCAGGAAGGAGGGCACACGCCCTGCCATTAGTATCTAACATTGATGTTGTGCGGGCCCAGTGTTGCATCAGCGTCATTCCTTCCGGGCTCTGGGTTCTCTGCCAATCCTGGGACAGCCCTCTCCAGGAACAGATGGTGGGATTCTTAGATGCTTCCACTTGAGCAGAACTGTGATAGGCCCATCAACGTGGAGGCCGGATGCAGACCCTGAGTTGGGCTAATTTCTTGCCAAGACACCAAACTAATTGGTACCAAATGGTCAGCTGTTGTTCCAAGAGGGGAAGGGCATCCCTTCTCAGAATGCCTGGCTGTAGCATAAGGTTAGGGTCAGTCTGGGGAAGCTGGGAGAGACAACATAGCTGGCTTCTGTCCCCTTTCGATTATGACTTCCTACAAGTCCCTGAAATGAGTGTTGGAAAGCACTAGAAAACCGAGCCCACCCGGAGGGATTAGAGGATGAAAAGTGGGTTTGTGATGACTAGTGGAGAAGTTTTGGTCATTCTCTTGAATTCTTAACTAAATGTTATCTTTAAAACTCTTCATTTCAATACCTTTAATATTGACTTTCAGTTGCTATACTGTTTATTTGTACATTTACTTCCCATTCTCTGCCTCCCTGCATTTTAAAGTAGGCCAGTCCACATGGGCTTGTAATGTTTAAGGCCCTAGGAGCCACTGACCAGCTGGGCAAGTCAGTTCTGCTCTGTGCACCCCCATCTGTCACCCACACCCATCTACTTCCTCCAATCCATAACATGATGTAACTAATATTTTCAAAACACAGGTCTTTTGAAGATCATGAGCCTGCATTTGAGGAAATACAAAGCCAGTAAGGGCTACCAAACATGCCTAAAAGTTGCCCATTTCTTAGAGAGGTTTAGGAGTTAAAACTAAATATTAGGAATGCACCCAAACCTCCCTTAGCTTTCTGTCTTAACTCACACATTCTTCGGTTCACAGAAAAGACCTCACACAAAATCACTGGAAATGCCATTCCAGCTTCGCTTCCAAAGCTTCCAGCGTCCAACCCAGATCAGAAGTCGGTTAAGCCGTATTTAATGAATCGGATGTGTGATCTCAAGAAAGAGTTTGTGATGATTCATATTAAGATATGAAGTACTCTCATGTCTTTTCATTTGCAGGTTTCATGATCTCAGGGTCAGGTCTGATGCATCTGTAATTCTGTATAAGCGCAGCTTTAAAGCTCTTGCATATTCGTCAGTGAAAAGCATGCCACAAATAACACGATTACATAGGCAAATGGTATAATTTGCACAAGGTTTAAAATACAGGTAGGTGGCTTTTTAACATAAAGCACCATGATGCAGAACTGTGCATGCAGAAGGTTCTGATGCAGCAACACTGATGGGCTCTGAGGAATGTGAGATCTTCTGCCAGCCTCCTTCTTGATCCTGGGACCCTACCTGCCATTCCTCGATGTGGATTGAGACTGTCCCCTTTTTTTCTCTGCACCAATGTTAACATTAGGGAACAGTGACAACATTCTCCCTCTATTTAAACAGGTGTCTTGAAACCAAATGATCCTAGTTTCTGATTTTATTATTAATTAAATCCTTGAGAGTAATTAAGGAGTTGGTATATTAAAAAACATGATGGGGGGCACCCGACTGGCTCAGTCAGGAAAGCCTATGACTCTTGATCTCTGGGCCACGAGATTGAGTCCCACGTTGGGTGTAGAGATGATGTAAATAAATAAATAAGCTTTAAAAAATTGTTAGGATTTTAAAAATAAATTTAAAAATAAAAATAAAAACACATGTGATATAAACATATAAAACATATCTATTTTAATAGCTCTTGTATCATTATCTGCCTGAAGCCTAGTTAATCAGATCAAGAGTGATTTAAACTGAAGGAGTAATAGAGGAGAAACACTGACATGGATAGAATTATTATGGAAAACAGCAGTTATGGCAAGGAAATGCGTATCTGGTTTTTCCCACGAGAAAACAGTAAAGGAAGGATCTAGAGGTAAGACTTATGACCTCAGATACTTAATACATAGAAAATGCAGAGTAAATAAAGTGGATTGAGTTATAACACGGAGTGGTAAATCAGACTATCACAGAGATTTGGAAGATACCGTTCAAAATGGAACCCAGGAATGTGGGAGCTTGTTCTGGGCAGAAGCAGTTGAACAGCAACGTGGATTTCTGTGTCTAGAAATCCAGATCCAGAAGTAGGATCTTGGTGGAGCACAGGGGTAAATTGGAGAAAAGAAATCACAAAAAAAAAAAGGTGGCGTGTAATATGGCCACCTGATCAGGGAGAGAAAACAGGTAATAAAGTTCTAAAGTAAATATGTTACAGTCAAGGATCCCTTAGCAGAATCTTGAAGATCCACAAAGGTCTGAAAAGCTCATTTGGTAGCAAAACTTGATCTGACATGAAGCATTTATACTCTTTTGTGGGTGGCAATGCTCATGTTAGTCACTTCGAGTTAAACAAAATACACACACATCAGAGAAGAAATTAGGAAATGGAAATAAGAGAAGAAAATGAAAATTATCCAGTTATAAAAATTATCAGTGTGTTGGTGTGTCTCCTGGCACACTTTTCGTTTTCTGCGTACCTACTTATCTCCATATCTACCTATTCACTTGCTTACCATTGGTGATCTTTAACATCTAACATGTAAATCTAGCTATAGAAATATAGCTCTTTTAACAAAGGCTGTATTATTCTATATAATTCGTTCTTTCCATTAAGTAGTAGATCACAAACAACATTCTGTAGAATTAACTATATGCTTTCCATCATCTCAAAGTGGCTACACTGGCAGGAATGTATATTCTTTATTAATTAATCACAACTTAATGACATTTAATTTGTTCAGACTTTTATTTTGTAAAAGTTTTTATTTATTTATTTGACAGAGAGAGAGAGAGCACAAGTAGGCAGAGAGGCAGGCCAAGGAGGTGGGAGAAGCAGGCTCCCTGCTGAGCAGAGAGCCCGATGTGGGGCTCGATCCCAGGATCCTGAGCTCATGACCTGAGCCGAAGGCAAAGGATTTAACCCACTGAGCCACCCAGGTGCCCCTGTTCAGACATTTCACTATCAAAAGCAATCCTGTGATTGACACACTAATAACTAAATCTTTGCAAATGATTGAAATGATTTCCTTACTGTAAACTTCCAAATGTGAGATGATGGGTCAAGAGATATTTTGACAAGTATTTGATAAATTTGGCAAATAACTCTTTAAGAAATTTATATCAGTATATAATCATCCCACCGAGATGTTGGTATACTAAGCATTTTAATATGTTGGTGACAGACCAACATATTAAAAATGCTCATTTTCCAACAATCTCTCAACACTGAGTAACAGAGTTCAATATCTTGGCCAATTTTTAGGTAGAAATGGTGTTTACTTTTTAAAATTGTAATATCTTTGATTACTGGTTGTGATGGCTAATTTTATGTGTCAACTTGACCTACCAGAGACTGCAGAGATTAAACAGTATTCCTGGGTGTGTCCTTGGGCGGTATTTCTGGATATTTCTGGTAACATTGGAACAGGTGGATTCCGTAAAACAGTTTGCCCTCCCCAATGTGCGTGGGCATCATTCAGTCCATTAAAATCTTGAACAGAACAAAAGGTGGAGGAGGGAAGAATTCACCCCTTTTTTTCCTGCCTCACTGCTTGAGCTGGGATATCTCAAGCTCTTTCTCCAGCTCCTGGCTTGGGACTTACACCAATAGCTCTGCTGGTCCTCAGGCCTTTGGACTCAGACTAAATTATGCCACCAGCTTTCTGGGGTCTCCAGCTTGCCGATGGCAGATGGTGGGACTATTTAACCTCTCATGGATACACACACACACCCACACACACACACACACACCACACATTCTTATACATAAATATCGATTCTGTTACTCTGGAGAGGCTTAAGAACATTTTTCCAGTTGTATTTTTTTTATTAAAACTTTTGTTTTTGTTGTGGCAAAACACACGTAAAGAAATGTGTGCAAACCCGAAGTACAGCTCGGCGAATTATCACAAAACCAACACATGGTATAGCCAGAACAGAGGTCAAGAAATAGAATCCTCAGCACCCCAAACATTGCCTTTCTGGGCACTGCCCTTTACCCTTCTCCCCAGAGGAGAGGGTACAATCTCTGAATTATTTAGCTATTGCCACAAAAATGCCCATAACAAACCATCCCAGAATTCAATGGCACTTTAAGACAGAAATCGCTATTGCCATGGATGTTTGACTTCACTAATTTTATCTGGATTCATTTACATGTCTGTGGATCAGCTGATCAATATTGGGCTTAGCTGGGCCATTGTCCTGACATCTAACATAACAGTCAAGTTTTACTTTTTTTTTAGTACTTTACATAGATAGACTCTTACAATAGGTATTCTTTTATGTCTAGCAGATTTAATTCAATATTATTTTTTGAAGTTTGTCTAGCAGCATGTCTCTTAACAGCTTATAAGAGCTGATTGTTAAAATTTTAGGAATTTTGGAAACCAGGTGTCAAACATAACATAAAAGGTACATGATAAAAAATCATAATTAAACTAATTACATTAAAAACAAAGGTAATAAATACTCAAAGCTCATTGCTTCCTAATTATTCAACTACCTTTTTTTTTATCTATGCTCATGAGGCTATGTAAAATTAATTATAACTGCTTGGAATAAACATTATTGAAAGGAGCAGTGTTGTGTATTTCATTCAAATCTTGAGTTCAATACTGTCACATTGGTAGCTTAAAATTGGCCACAGTGGGAGTATTTACCTCATGGAAATTAGCAAATACTGTAAATTAGGGCTTTATTTTATTGTTCTGTTGATCATCTAGACTCAAGAAAGTGATGGAGAAAATGTTCATTAAGAGGACCAATTAACCTTAAAATATGTTGTGTCTGCAGCCTAAATTACATTGTGAGAAACACACAAAAAACCAGGAACTATTCTTTCAGTATTCAAAACTATTATCTAATTCAGTATAGAGGTTCCTCCTTCACTGGCAAGTATGGGAAGGCTCAACATAAATCTTTAGTTTCTTTGGTCTTATTCCTCAACATAAGTAAAATGATCGAGTAACAAGCATGTCAGAGCTACATTGTTGGTTTGTTGACCATACCCACAGCTGCCTACAGATACAGGAGTTCAGCAAAAGTCAACAAAATCGACAGAGAATTGATTGGCAATATGGAATATCCACTAAGGAGTATTGCAGATTTTATTACTTGTAGATTGTGACTTTCCAACCTTTATAATACTGAAATTTATAATAAGTATATGTATAGATATATAGAGAGATTTTACACATTTGCCAGCATCCCTCTGGTCACTTACATCACATATTGTTGCGTATAGTAGTAGCTCATTTATTATGGTATTCTGCTGAATGATTATACCACCGTTTATTTTTCCACTCTACTGTTCACTGATGTTTGGATGATTTCCAGTTTCAGCTATTTATTTTTCTTTCTTCTTTCTTTAAATTTAAATATTAATGAGCAATATAGAGTACATCATCAGTTTCAGATGTAGTGTTCAATAATTTATCAGTTGCATTTAACACTCAGGGCTCATCACATCACATGCCCTCCTTAATGCCCATCACCCGTTTACCCCCATCCCTCCACCTCCCTCCCCTTCAGCAACCCTCAGTTTGTTTCCTATAGCTAAGAGTCCCTCATGGATTTTCTCCTGCTCTGATGACCTCCCACTCAGTTTTCCCTCCCTTCCCCCGTGACCCTCTGTGCTGTTTCTTACAATCCACATAGGAGTGAAACCATATCATTATTTTTCTCTGCCTTATTTCACTCAGCATAATGCTCTCCAGTTCTATCCTTGTCAGTGTAAATGGTAATTATTCATCCTTTCTGATGGCTGAGTAATATTTTGTGTATATATATGTATACATACATACACATACATATATATATGTAATATTGATGTAATATGTAATATTATATGTAATATGTAATATTTAATATTCCCATATATCTGTATCTATCTATCTATCTATCTATACATATCACATTTTCCTTATCCATTCACCTGCAGCAATGCCCACGATAGCCAAAATATGGAAAAAGCTGAGATTTCCGGCTTTAGATTGAACAAGTAATGCTCTTGAAACATTCTTGTGAATGTATTTTGGTACACATATGTACTCATTTCTTTAGCTGTTGTATTAGTTGTGAATGGCTTTTATAAGAAACTACCTCAAATTTAGTGCCTTAAAACAATATTAAGTTTATAATGTTACAGTTCTGGAGATCAGAAGCTCCAAATGGGTCTTGTTGGGTTAAAATCAAGGTTTTGGCTGAAATGCATTGCTTCTTGAGAGCCCAGGGAAAGGTCTGTCAGCCTTTTGTTGCTTCTAGAGACCACCCACAGTCCTTGACCTGCCGTCCTTTCCAGCCCTCACTCGTCACTCAGATGCCAGCTTCCATTGTCACACCTCTTCTCCGGAATCTGACCCCATGCTTCCCCCTACATGAGGATGCATGTGTTAGATTGAACCCACCTCAGTAATGCAGGATGAGCCCCAACACCCATCTCATGATCTTCAATTTAAATATACTTGCAAAGTCCTTCTTGCTAAGTAAGGTAACCTAAACCCAGGTACAAGTGATTGGGATGCACACGTCTTTTGGAGTGATATTATTTTTATTTAAGATTTTATTTATTTATTTGTTTGGGACAGAGAATGAGAAAGAGAGCATGAGAGGGGAAAGGTCAGAGGGAGAAGCAGACTCTCACTGAGCAGGGAGCCCGTTGCTGGACTCAATTCTGGAACTCCAGGATCATGACCTGAGCTGAAGGCAGTCACTTAATCAACTGAGCCACCCACGCGCCCCTGGGGCTGCCATTATTGTGCTTGACACAGGCACTGTCTAAAGATGGAATCGCTACACCATAACCATGCATATATAGTCAGCTTTAGAAAATATTACCACATAGTTTCCCTGAGTTGTCCCAATTTCCCCTCTGGAACACTATCTGAATATTTCAGTCACTCCCCTTTTTTGCTGAATAGGGTCAGTCCTCTTTCTTTGGATCATTTCAGCGGATTAGTATTAGAATCTCACTTTAATTTTAACTTATATTTTTCCGATGACTGAAGCAGATTTTCATTGGCTTATCCTATGAAATACCTGCTTCTGTAAAGTGCTTGGTTGAATCTGCCCTCTGTTCATTTTTATATTGGGTTATTTGGTCTTTTTTCTTTCTTTTTTGTCGTCATCTCAAATACTTTTTATATAAAAATATAACTACTTTAATTAATCCTCTTTTTTCCTTATGAATTATTTTAACTCATGTATAATCAACATATGGTGTTATATTAGGTTTACGTGTACAATGCAGTGGTTCAACACTTGGACACATCACCCAGGGCTCATCACAGTATGTGTGCTCTTACTTCCCTTCCCCTATTTGACCCCCCACTTTTTCTTTTAGATGTATCAGAATTTTTAAAAAAAATATGTATTCTGGAATCAAAACTTTCATCATTATGATTATTACAAATATTTTCTCCCACTCCATGTCTTTCATTTTCAATTCCTTTTATCATGTTATTTGAGGAACAGAAGTTCCCATTTTAATGTGGTATACTTTATCAATCTTTTGCACCATGGATAATGTTTTCTGGGTTCTGTTTAAGAAATTGTGTTGCCTACTTTGCCTACTCAGTGTCTTGAAGTTGTTCTCCTACATTATCTTCTAGAAGCCTTATTGTTTTACTTGTCACATTTATTGTTTTAAAGATATTTATTTATTTATTTATTTATTTATTTTTTTATTTATTTATGAGAGAAAGCACCTGTATGGGGAAGGTCAGAGGGAGAGGGAGAAGCAGACTCCCCACTCAGCAGGGAGCCCAACATGGGGCTTGATCCCAGGGCCCTGAGATCATGGTCTGAGCCGGAGGCAAACGGTTCACTGACTGAGCCACCCAAGTGCCTCTAGTTGTCACATTGACATTTACAATCTGTATAGAATTGATTTTTTTGTGTAGTGCGGGTTTTCCCCTCATGTGGATACACAATTGACTTAGCATCATCTATTGAAAAAAAATTCTTTCCCTTGATTCTTGCATTATTGTTGATGTTTTTGCTTTTACTTCAGTGCTGGACATTGAGCATAAACATTCTGAGGGATAATTTGAGGCTTTGTGTGTTTATATCTTTCTCCAGAGAGGATTAGTTTTTATTCCGCAGACAGACTGGGGCAAATGATCCTGATCTGATCAAGGGTGGAGCTGGCTGGAAGCTAAAACTTCCAACGTGGGGAAGCACGTTTATTTCAAGGTCTCCAACTCCTTTCATGGAATGACCCCTCGGGTTCCGTTTGCAAGATCAGGGGTTGATCGGGGCCTCTCCTCTTCGGTGGGTCATAATATTTGTGTGTCCTGCCCCACGTGAGTGCTGAAGGCTCTGCTCAGCTTCTCAGCCTTTTAGCTGGTTTGTTTTCTTTTCTTTTCTTTTTGTGTTTTTTTGTTTGTTTGTTGTTTTAGCTTCCCATACTCTTGGGTGCAACTTTCAAACCCATGAAAGGACTCCAGGAGAAAAGTATGGCCCTCTATCAGCTCACTCAAAAGGAGACTATAGCCCGCCAGTCAAAGTAGAGTTTGTGGTGATGACCCGAGTGTAACTCACAGTGAGCCCCCTTTGTGGCTGTTGGTCCAGCTGCTGAATACTTGGCAACCAGGGACATTACGGTGGGAAATGCTCAGTAGAAATGCCTGCAAATTTTCCCTCCTTACCACGAATCCAGAAAAACTGCAAACAAAACTGAAACAAAACAAAGGAGGGGAGATGGAACAAATTGTAAGCATGCGCACTGTGATTCAGGTTTACCACAGTACTTGCTTCCATCCACACTGTGACTAAAACACGGAGAAGAGTGCAACAAGCCATGTAGTCATCTCTGCTCCATCCAAGCCGGCCTTTCCTCTTTCAAACAGACGGCCTCTTTGTTTGTAATATTATGTGTGCCCATCCATGCTATTAGAGTATGAACTTTCTACTTTCTTTTTAAAATATTTTATTTATTTGGGGCACCTGGGTGGCTCAGTGGGTTAAAGCCTCTGCCTTTGGCTCAGGTTATGATCCCAAGGTCCTGGGATGGAGCCCCACATTGGGCTCTCTGCTCAGCAGGGAGCTTGCTTCCCCCTCTTTCTCTGCCTGCTTCTCTGCCTACTTGTGATCTCTGTCTGTCAAATGAATAAATAAAAATCTTAAAAAAAAGATTTTATGTATCTATTTATTTATTTATTTGAGAGTGAGAGCTTGCACAAGCAGGGGAGCAGTGGAGGGAGGGGGGAGACAGGCTCCTCACTAAGAAGGGAGCCCGATGTGGGACTTGATCCCAGGACCCTGGAATTATGACCTGAGCCAAAGGCAGACTTAACCTACTGAGCCACCCAAGTGCCCCATCCACTTCTCTTGATCGTCTTCTCTCACTACTACGTGTGTGGACTGATTCCACAAACCTAAATTTGCAAAATCCACTGGGAGTACATCTCAAAGAGGGGGACCCTGCTGGGATGGTCAGAAAACGTACTTTAGATCAGAACCAGAGCACACGACCGGTGGTCTGGATAATGCAGGGAGAAGGGAGACACAAAATCACCTCTGTGGCTGGCTGTTATGTTTCTGCCTTGCTCCCTACAAGTGAAGCTTGCTTTCAGGAATGCCTCAGGTGAAAACTAATGATCGTCATTTGAGTCAACGAGAGGATAAACACACCCGGCATTCACGATCTGGTGCGCACTTAATGCACCAGTGAGAATGTATGGAAAGCAGGATCTCCTCAGAGCAGTTCTGCTTTGACCAGATTTCCGTATGAAAGAGAGTGGCTAACAAGGTCCACAGCTATTCTGGAAGTGTCACCACGGAGTGAACACAGAGCGCAGAATACACAGGAGGGACGGCATTCCTTCCCAGAGCAGCAGGTGGAATTTTGGGGAAAAATCAACAAAGAACAAACAAACAGTGAACCAGGCCATATACCCTGAAAGTGCTCATCGCTGAGCCTTGGACAGCTCGTCAGTGGGCCCATTTTATGTTTGAATTGCTCGTCTGTCTAGCGCTCCTGGGAATGGATGGTGTCGTATGTCTGGTTCATTGCTGACACTCAACAAACAATATTAATCCTTATCATATGACTTAATTGAAGGCCTGCACAGGAAGCTTAAGGACAAGGTTTCATCTGTCCTGCCTGCCTGGAAGGGACAATTCTGCTTATTTGGACAACTGTGCATACCTGGGAGATGGATGGCCACTCAGCGTTTTGCCCCCAGCCTCTCTCAGTGTCCGGAATATAAACACATGACTCCACAGAGACATGACTTCTGGCCCTATTTCCTTCTTCTGCACAGCATAAAAACACCTATTCTGTCCCTCTTCAAATCATAAACTCCTTGTGTGCAAAGACTGTACCATTTACACATTTAGAATCTTCCCGGAGCACCTCAAGGGTGGGCCTTGGTCATATTCCGCTTCTAGTACCAAGGAACAACTCAAGAACAAGAACAGCAGCATGGCCTCCTCAACTTAGAATTCACATGGCAGCAAAAACAGGAATCCCAAGGGGTGCCTGGCTGGCTCAGTCCGTAGAGCATGCGACTCTTGATCTTGGGGTTGTGAGTTTGAGCCCCACCTTGGGTGTAAAGATTACTGAAAAAGACATCTTAAAAAAAAAAGCAATAATGGCAAAATGACCTGTTCTAAACAGAAGAGAATGTTCTCAAAACCAGAAATCAGTGAGTTGCAAGTCCCCCCGAGTGCTCCTTCCTCCACAGACTGTCCCTTTGCAGCTCTCTGGAGTCTCTGGCCCCCGACGAGTCAAACAGTGACCAACCCATTGAGTATTTCCCAAACACCCTTGAAGAATGAGGCACAGAGACATTTTGACATAGTCCCTGATTACAAGAATTCACAGTCTGGGCACACAAAGAGATCATACCTAATAAGAAGCAATAAAACCTGTACCAGGCATGCACCCAGCTCCTGGGGTGAGGCCAGCCTGGGAAGTGCTTGTTCCAGACAGTGGGGACCGGGGCTCTGGGGCGAGGCCACACAGAGGCTCACCTCCATGAAGGGAGGGTAGGCCTGAAGGTCAAGAGGATCCAGTGCCCCACCAAAGTGCCTGATTCCCCTGCCCCGGCTTACGAGGCTCTTTCCAGACAGAGAGGCCAGAGTTGGAAATGGGAGAGTGTGGTTGGGTCCTTCCCGGCTAACCTCTGGTCTTTGCTATTGGACACACTCACCACCATCTCCCTCCAAGTCTAAGCTCTATTTGTATCATCACACCCGGTTGACAGTCTGTAGGTGTGATGTATTGTGGCTGTTTTAGTACCTGCTGCTGGGGTCTCGGGTAGATCCCACTTGTACATGGCCCCCCACTGACCAGCAGCTGACACTAGCAGGGTTCCCTTCCACCCGGCTGTGCTGGGGCCTGGCATCACGGTGGGGACAACTCTGCAGACAGGTGGATTCCAGAGCCATCCAGGGATCAGGCTGAAGCAGGCTCCAGCCCAGGCCCATCCTTGCTCAGCTCCTGAGAACATGCTGCCTCATCCCCAGCCTCTGTGGATACATAAACCCTTGCCTCGGGCTTTGCTTCTTAGGAACTGGACCTAAGGCTTAAAATACAATTTCACAGGTATACTTCAAGTGAGGCAGGTTGTTTATCTACACTCTTTTAGCTGAAGCTGAGGCCTCCACTCACAAAGTCACAGTGACAACCACTCCTCTACAGAACCAGGCTCACCCGCTCTCAGCATCCAACGTCACGAATTCCTCCTCTCTTTTGGCGGGGCTGAAAGTGGACCCCAGGCTCTGGGGCCCCCTACCTGATTCCTGGATAAGTCTGTGCGGAAAAGAAATGCTGGGCATGGAGACGGGAGGTAAAGAAGAATCTAGAGTGCCAGCGGGGCTTGGGAAGGACAGGAGAACTTTCTAGAGTGGGGGTCATGAATTGAGGGTTTGAAGCCATGGGTGAGGATATAAACAGCTCCTGGACATTCATAGTCAAGTGGGCTTTACTGGGGATGTTCCTTATCTACTTACCTGGCACTTAATCTCAGGAGCAGTGACGGACGGAGACCGAGCCAGAGAGAAAATGTAGGGTGAACAGCGCCTCTAGTGGCCCCTGCCTGGCAGCGCAGCTGCTCCGTGAGAAGCTGCACAGGCAGCGTTTATGTAGTCAAACGCCCACTAGAAATTTGTCCCCTGAAGCAGCAGAATCCTTTCTGGTCCTGGGATGCGGCTTATAGGAACTTGCACCAGGAGGTCCCCACGGTGGGGTCCTACCTTCCTGCAAACCCCATCGGAGGTCTGGCTTGCGGGCTCTCTTTACGATGTGTGGAAGGCGGGAGAGGCTTAGGCAGGCGGCATCTGGAAAAGAGCTGCGTGGGCATGCAGCTGGTGGGCTTCTTCCCTGCCTCATTTTCCTCCTGGGCTCACACGGGTCCCGCTAAATGCAAGACGCGAGGCTGCAGGCCCTTCTGGATGCTCACAACCAGGAGAAGTGTGGCCCCGCCCCTCCCCGGGCCCTTTGCCCCCTCTATGCACAGTCAAAGCTCCTTTGGAGAGGGGCTGTGTGTGGTCTCTGGCCCAAGGGCAGGGCTAGGGACACGGCAACAAGAGCACACCGTACCTCTCTGGTGGGCTCCTAGGGCTCGCGCCACGGAAGTCACAGGTGGCATGTGACTGTCAGTGTGTCTTGGAAAATGCCATCCTCCAAGAGGGCATATTTCTGTTCCCTACCATCTGATACCATTTTCAAAAATGCAGAACACAGTCAGAGACTCACTGATTCTCAGTACAGTCTGCATTTAAAAACCATCCTCTCCCGGGCTGGTGTCCCGGAAATGGCATTGTATTTATTCGTCTTAGAACTCTATTTGGATTGGAATAGAGCAATGTCCCTCCAGACTGTGGGTGCCTGATGGAGGCTTTGGGCTAGAAAAGCTCTCTGTGCAGACATTGCTGTTCGGAGGTTGGCAGGGAGGGGGAGCCCCGGGAGTCAGCCCAGGGCTCCAGAGTCCAAGGATGCAGGCCTGAAGGTCTACCACACACTAGCTGTGTGGCCTTTGGCAAGGCAGTTTCCTACGTATCCATTCTTCCTAGATAAAATTGGAATAGTGATATCTATTTTATTGCATGATTGCTGAATTCCAGGAGAAGGTCTATACAAAACCCCAAGTAAAGATTTATTAATTCCAAGTGATTAATGATAAAGGATATTATATATATATATATATATACATATATATATGTATATATATATATAGCATCCATGTCCAACATGGAGCCCAACACTGAGCTTGAACTCACGACCCTGAGATCAAGACTTGAGCTGTGATCAAGAGTCAGACGCTTAACAGACAGAGCCACCCGGGCATCCCTGATATTTACTGTTTTTAATATATGTTTTGAAATAGGGCTTGTATTTACTATTTATCCTGTATCCAGTCTGGTGAATTCCTTTGCATGCAGTAATTAATCATATTTATTGAATGGGTAAAGACATATGTTGCATTATGTCTTCTTTGTCCTTAAACTTCTTTCTCATTCATTATCCTATTCAATGGCAACTGTGAAGGTATCAGCATAATATTTCCCGGCTTAGTGTGCTATTGGATTTCTGAATTTTTGCCTTCCTGTTCACATCCACCACCACAATCTTAGTTTACAGAGGCATTTATTTTATTTTTTTTTAAGATTTTATTTATTTATCAGAGAGAGAGAGGGGGAGAGAGCGAGCACAGGCAGACAGAATGGCAGGCAGAGGCAGAGGGAGAAGCAGGCTCCCTACTGAGCAAGGAGCCTGATGTGGGACTCGATCCCAGGATGCTGGGATCATGACTTGAGCCGAAGGCAGCTGCTTAACCAACTGAGCCACCTAGGCGTCCCTACAGAGGCATTTAAACAGAGCTTAATATTCTTTAAGATCACAGACTACACAGCCACAGTGCTTGGTGAATCCAGCTCCACCCTGCCTGGCCTTGACTCTGGGCAAAGGTTTCAATGAACCCAACCCTCAATTTCTCCCATCTGCAAAATGGGAACAATAGAGAGCATCCTCTTAAGGCTGTGACTAGGATTAAATGAAGCCCTTCATGGAACACACTAGAACAGTGTCTGGCACATGGTTCTTTTAAAGTCATTCTCCCAGCTGGCATCAGGTTAAGCCCTTAATAGCACAGCTTTGATTATGTCTCTCCTCTAATGAAAAGCCTCTGATGACTCTCCATTGTCTGCCAGATAAAAGGCATCCCATCAGGCCTGGAGCCCAGTGGCCTGTGCAATGCTGTCCCAGTCTTTCTGCCTTTGATTCTTGCTCTGCTCATCCCGATGAAACCTGAGTTCCTGTGACACTCTGAACACCCTCCCCTCCTGCACTTTACAGCCCAGACCCTGCTCCAGGAGTCCCAGCAGAGACCACGCCCACACTGCTCCTCTCTCCCCTCACCCCTTCGCTCTCCCCTCACCCCTCCTCCACAGGGTGCGTTCTTCTATCTGCTGGGACACCATCAGCCTATGAGGGCGATTCCCGCCCTATCCCCCTGCTCTTCCCCTGCTTTCTCCTTTCTTCCTTCATGTGCATTTTGTTCACTGATTTTTTGAGAAGGGAATATATTCAGATGGTTCAAAATCCAAAACCTCCATCTGAAAATGTTTCCCTGACATTCTCATCCCTCGGACACTGAGTGTTCTGCCCCACAGACTAGCAATGCCTTCTGTGTCCCATGATTCCTTTTAAAGGATGTTTTATGCATATATGTGTGTATACTATTTTCTTTTCATAGAAGTGGGAGCATGCTGTACACAGACAGGAGTTTACTATAGATATTGTACTCTGTCTTGCTCTTTCTCACTTGCTATACCACGGAGGAGAACGTGTCCACATCCCTTCCCAAGGGAGAGTCCTCCTTCCCGTTATGGCTGCATTCGACTTCGCGGATGTATCACGATGGATGGATGGATGGATGATAGCTTAGTCCACTGGCGGCCACTTTGGTTCTTTCTGTGTTTTTACTATTAGACACAATGTTGCCGTCTATGTCCTTCCCTTATGTAACATGTGTAACTGGTGCGTGTAAATATTCCCAGCAGTGCACTTGACCGTGGAGAGAGACGTACAGTTGTGATTGTGACTGAGGCTGCCACAGCCGCTGTCGGAGAAGACATGACATTTCACACTCCCATCAGCAAGGTGCGAGCGGGCCAGAGTCGGCTCACTCTTACTAGTCTTCTCCAATATGAGAGGTTGACAGAGGAGATCTTGAGGAGTTTAATCTGCATGTGAGTCTGTTCTTTGAGAATTGCTCAGTTGGGAATCAGCTAATAAAATATCCCTACTTCTAGTTTCTTGTTTGATGGCAGCAATTTCAGGACACTTTTAGTGATTGTGGGGGCAGACCCTCCTTGTCTTACTCCTGATTGAACTGAAATGTGTCTGGTCTTTCTCCTTTAGGCTGGGGGCTTGTTTGGGACTCAAGATGTAGCATCTATGCAACAGTTCTTATCATTTTCTCCTTTGATACCTTAGTGAATGGAATTGTATTCATCGTTTTCATTATGGCAAACTGTCCTTCCGTTCCTGGAATAAGCAAGGCTTGGTCGTGGGGCATTTCATCCTAATCTGAAGGGCTCTGTGTCCTGGCTGCCACTGTCCTATTAAAGGTTAGTCCATCCCTTTTCAAACAGAATATTATTGGTGATTTTTGTCCTTTGGTGAGCTTTATATCATCATGTGCTTGTTTTGTTAGGTTTCTCGGCCCTCCCTGCCAACTCCACACTGTGTCCTGAACAAGTTGAAGAGCACCGGGTCATCTCTTCCTGAAAAGTCTGGTACAGTTCCCCTTGGACACTGCCTACATCCAGCACTATTCATGGTCTCATTTTTTTTAAAGATTTTATTTATTTATCAGATTGCGAGCAAGTGAGAACACACAGACAAGGGGGGATAGCAGACTGCCCTTCATGGTCCCATTTTAAGGCACTAGCCCTTAGTGGTTCCATCTGCCATGCCAGCTGCTAGGCTCCCACAGGGTGACACCCAGCAGCTGGAGTCAGGTGCTCTGGAGCAAGCTTCTGGCCAGTAAGTTCACCTCGATGTACAGTGACTTGGGAACTGAAGCATTCAGCCCGTGGGGTTCTGCACCTGAGCTGCCTGCACAGAAGAAAGAGAAAGCAGCCCAGGCAGCTCAGGGCCTTGGAAAATGATGACCGTGTACCTGCAGGCACGGCACCACAGCCCGAATAAAGCCAGTAGGTACCCCCATGCTCTCAGAGGATGGCCTTGTGAACAACCTGGGCTGAGCTTGTGTGCCAAGTGTCGTTCCTTGCAATAATATTAAGAACCCAACAACACAAGAAGACATGGCTTAGCCATAAAGGGTACAGGGTTCAGAGTGGAGCAGGCCTGGGTATGAGCTCTGACCTCTCCTCCCTCAGCCTCCCACCACTTGCGCCAAGACTCCTAACCGGCCTGGAAGGTTCCTCAAGACAAAAATGCCTCCTGATATCCCGAGGCTCAAAGATATTTATGAAAACAAATGGATTCTGTCACCTCGTATCCACTGTAATGATCCAAGGGTTAGAGGCATTTTTCTGTAAATCTTGCTTTCGCATGCTTTTCGTTTAGAATTATAAAGTTGAAAGTAAATTGGAAAACTGCTGTGATTGTTTCTGTAAAGTGCCCCTGAACTTTACGGGCACAGGTGCTTTGACCCATATAGGCACGTGGAAGGAGGGCTTTCGAACGTGAACCACGCTTGGGTGACTCAGCCTCTGAGCTCTTGTCTTTTGCTTCCTGCGCCGGGAAGTGGAGTGAAAATCTTAGTCATGTTTACTTTCATAGCCTGTTACTACGTAATAGGCCACTCACAGAAAGCAAGTTAATAACTCCCAAAACATGAAATTTAATGATTTGCCTACATGTTTCAACATACCCCACCTGAAGATCTCAAAGTGCTATTTTTAAAATGTCAGTCCTCATTTTTTTTTCACGTTCTACCATCCTCTTGGGACTCAGTGAAGACAACAAAGTAAAAATAATACTGTCGTTGGCATTGGCATTCCATGACTTCCTAGTCTATTCATCACAGCACAGACGCACCTGTCCTCGCGAGTGTATTTCTTTGATGTAATCCATAAATGGAGTCAAAGGGACAAGCCATGATGCTACAGAGATGTTTCAGTTTTCCGACACGGCTTCCTTTTTAATACCTGGATTGCTCATGGAAGAGGGAAATCTACTAATCTAAAACTTGCGTTTTCTCGAAGTCTGAATAATTACTGAGAAACATAGCAAACTTCCTCTTGTGTTCACATCGGATTGTAATAGACAAAATTTTGAGAGAATTTCATGGATTCTAGAGGGCTCCACGGTCTCTGATTTTGCAGGCTTCCTGTAGACAAGCCATCCTGCGTGAACGGAGAGGCTGGGTCTGGAGAGAGACGCGCCATCACATCCCAGAAACCAGGGACGGAGGCTCACGGACTGCGAGCTGTTCTGGATCTTTCTGAGACCTCTAGCATGGGCCCACAGACAGTCTCAAAGAGAGGCCTGTTTTAGAGAATTTCGATTCTTGTTGGCAAAATTGCTCCTCTCTCCAAAAGCCATTCTTGTCTTTCTATTAAAACACTTATTTTTTTCTTCTGATTTGATCAGTTCACCAATTACTAAAATCACTCAAACTAAGAAGCCCTGGAACAAGAAAACACAAGGAGATACAGGGTTCAGTGGCCTAGCCCTGAGTTTCCCAGGGACATTTCCAAAGTCATCAGAGATGTGCTTTCACGGAGAAGGCAGCCTCTAAAAAGGGGAATGAGGAGTCCATGTGATCGTGAACATGTGATTCAGCATCTGCTGCCCCACCTTGCCCTCCTTGGTCATGGGGACGGTTGTAAGTCCCTGCATGGCCCCGTCAGCAGTCCTAGGCTCGTCTCGGGTCCTCCTCTGCACAGTCTCTGTGGCTGTGGTGGCCACAGCTAGCTCTGGCTCTTTCTTCTGTCTGGATCCATCTTGCTGAGCCATCTACAGCCATCCTCAGATGTCAACTCCACCGTCACGTCCCTAGGAAGTCCTTCCCGATCAGCCTCAGCTTCCCCTGCAGATGCCATGATTCCCAAATACAAGGACATTTCTCCAGTTGTGACTGTGTGGTTCCCGGACCACACGCTCCTTTCCGCTTTAGAAGTTCTGAGGCCTCTTTCCCACACTGTGCATTCCCAGAGCTCGGCCCAGGCCCCAACTCAGGGAACACACCCGGTAGAGTATGCACTGAATACTATTAATAACAGACATTAGTGACAAGAAGAGAAACAGCCTCCTAAATTATAGTCAAATTTCTCCCATTAAGTGCCTTTTGTGACCCTAGGGACTGCATTGCTTCAGTCCTCCATTTTCTCAGCCCGTGGATAGGGACAATAATCACAGCGTTCAAAGGACAGTATAAAAACAAAGCCATAGATATGACTGTAACTGCTTGGGATTAATTTAAGGGGTATTTGAAATGCTTCAGATTTCTTGGATAAACTGAATGACTGGAGCGTTTGATGCCACAAGTTTGAGCTGCCTGGACTAATTTCTCAAGTCCTCCCTATCAGTCACTATCTACATATTTAGAAATAATTAATGGACAAGGAAATTTGGTAATAATTTGTAGTTTAAAAGGCTTGGATACTTTTGACACTGTGCTTGCTGTTAAATGCAGAAACAGAGGTGTTCACACATGTTAATGATAATAATGTTTTTGTATAGTGCTTTGTCCTTTATGCCGGGCTTTTATAGACATTATAAGGGTCCCGTTTCACAGTTGAGATAATAACAGGCTCTCTTGATGCGAGGTGACTGGTGAGTTGCTCGGGTTCACGGGTCTAGGACACAGAGGTGATACTTGAGTGGAGATCTTCTGCCCGAGTGTCAAGCTCAGATCTGACACCCTGAGAATTCCCACCACCTTCTAGGTCCCTAGGCAGATTTCTTCTCCTTATGGCTGCAAACGGTATAAAATGTGGACTTCCCTTCCAACTGCTGAGTGTCTGGTTCTTTGGTTGGCATATTTTAGTCTTAGTAGAGTTTGAGGTTGGGTGTTAGTGTCCCTGAAGCTCTGTCTTTTCTTCTCCTTCTTTTCATTCTTCTTCCCCTTCTCCTTCTCCTTTTTTAAGTAGGCTTCATGCCCAGCATGGAGCCCAGCTGGAGCTTGAACTCAGAATCTGAGCTGAGATCAAGAGTCAATGCTTAAGCAGGTGAGCCACCCAGGTGCTCCTTGAAGCTGCTTTTATTTTTATTTATTTATTTAAGATTTTGTTTACTTATTTGACAGAGAGAGAGAGAGCACAAGCAGGGAGAGGAGAAGAGGGAGAAGTAGGCTCCCTGCTGGGCAGATAGCCTGATGAAGGACTTGATCCCAGGACCTGGGGATCATGACCTGAGCCAAAGGCAGTTGCCTAATCAGCTGAGCTGCCCAGGCACCTCCTGAAGCTTCTTCTCATGCTCACCTGGGGTCAGTGTGATTTTGGCCAGGTGCCCCCACCAACAGTAACCATAAACACTGTAGCTCCTACCATTGTAATGTAGGAGTGCCTAATCTGTTTCAGATGTTGTCCGGGATTTTTTTTTTTACCCGTTATATATCATTTTAACAATAATCCTGCAAAACAGGTGTTACTGTAGCCATGTTATAGTAAAGCAATGGACTTGCACAAGGTCAGACTGCTTGATGCTAGCAATAAGAATCAAAATCAAGTCTGTCTGGGTCTAATTTCTTCCTACTCTCCCCCTGACTCTTTAATTCTTACAAGAGGATCCAAGTGCAGAAGAGAAAAAGTGGCTTTAGAGTGGTGTGAGTCTCACACACGTGGTCATGGGCAGACCACTGTTCAAGGCCAGAATCTTTTTGGAGCTTTAGGAACACAGCCCTGTCCATTAGTAAAGACTTTCATGCTAACCTCTGATTTTATGTACATCCTTGGCTCCTTCCGGATTTCCCAGAACTTCATTGGACGTTTCCAAACAATTAGGCTGTATTTGTTGCAATGGCCCTGCCAAAGGCAAACCTTCTATTTCCAGCTTCTCCAAATGGGCCATGATAGATGAAAGAAGTAAATCTCTAAGTCATACGCAAATACTAAGGAAAGCGTAAGATAGGTGTGTTCTTGCTCCTTGTCAAGATTATGGATATGAGAATTAGAGGCTGATTTTTCCCACAGTGGATTAAAAGGGTGGCTGCATTTCAGTAGTGCCTGCTCTTTTCATCATGACCCTACCCTTCCTCCCACTTCCAGACAGGGACTCAAAGGGGCAGTGAGGGACAGGAGGGGAATCTGTCTTGAGGAGCAGAGGGACAGGACTTCACTCACTTCCTCAGCTCACCCTGCATTGTGCGTCCCTAGGTCACATCTCTTCTGCCCTTTTTTTCTTAAATTAACATATAATGTATTATTTGCCCCAGGGGCACAGGTCTTGATTCATCAGTCTTACACAGTACGCAGCACTCACCACAGCACACACCCTCTCCAATACCCATTGCCCAGTCGCTCCGTCCCTCCCACTCTCCTCCAGTTTCTTTCCCTCCACGGTGCTCACTGCCACATGATGTGGCATAATTATTATTTATTTGTCACTCTTGGTTTTCTGCCTTAAGATGGTAATCTCCAAAAGGAAGATCCTTCCCCGTTCCGCATTTTTTTTTCTTTTTTGTAAATTGCTATTATGAAGCTCCTAGAACAGCATCTGGCAAACAACAAGCACGATGCATGTTTGTTGCAAGAATGAAGGAACACATGAATGCATGAACATCCAGAAGAGGGCTCCTTTCAGTTTTATGCGTGAACGGAACCCTAAAAGCACTTCTGGTCTACCTCAAGAACAATATCCTCGCTGTTGATGAACTACAAGCAATGAAGTGATCGTCCTACCTTGGCCTGTTCTGGAATGACAGAGAGAGCAGGAGAAACAACTCTGATATCTTTTGGGGGTTCAGTGAAAATGTTAACTAATGATGTAGTAAGAAAAGGGAAGACACCGTGCTCTTTTCTATACTCGCTCTCTCTGGTTTTCCATCCTAACTCACATTTATCCTTTGTGAAGTACACTTTTAAATACTTCACATATAATAATAGTTCACCTACTTTGAGGTTAAATGATGATATGTGTACACCTGTGTATATATGTTAATAAGTACTTAATACAATGCATGACATATGGTACGTACTATACACATACTATCTACTACTCAATCTCTGTTAAAAAATGATACGAGGCCAACAAGAACATGAAAAGATGCTCGACCTCATTTATTATTAGGGCAATGAAATCAAAACCACAAAGAGATGCCTCTTCATGGCCACTAGGTAAGGCATAATAAAAAAATAAAAAGGAAAAGGAAAATAAGTATCTACAGGGATACAACAGAGAAATTAGAACCTTCATACTCTTGGTGAGGACATAAAGTGGGGCAGCCACTTTGGGAACAGTGTGGCACTTCTTTAAATGTTTGAGCACAGACTTTCCACGTGACCCAGGAGTTCCACACCTAGGTCACCCAAGAGAAATGAAAACATGTACACACACCAAAACCTATGCACAAATGTTCTCAGGAACATTACTTACGACAGTCAAAAGGTGGAAACAACCTAAATGTCCATCCGCTGATGAATGGGTAAACACAATGTGCTATTTCCATGTAATGGATTAGTACTCGGCCATCAAAAGTGATGACATACTCTTGATACAATGTGGATAAGCCCCAAAATCATCACACTCAGTGAAAGAAACAAGAAACAAAAGGTCACATATCATATAATTCCATTTATGTGACATGTCTAGAATAAATAAGTCCATAGAGAAGGAAAGCAGAGAGGCTGTGCCTGGGGGCTGGTGGTCGGGAGCGACGGGGAGTGACTACTTAATGTGAATGGAGCTGGCTTCAGGGGTGAAGGCAAGATCATGCAACTAGACAGAGGGAAGTTACCAATGCTGCAAATATCCTAAAATGTCACTGAATTAAAATGGTTAGTGGTTAATGTGTCATGGAAACTTTACATCCATTAAAAAGACCAGATAAAGTGACTACGGTTACTATCTCTGTTTTTATAAATGAAACTTCTCAGACATAGAAAGGTTAAGTAACTCCCTGTGGGTTTCTTTTCTTTCTTTCTTAAATATTTATTCATTTATTTATTTGAGAGAGAGAGGGAAAGGCAGCAGAATGAGAGAGGGCACGAGCCGGGTTGGAGGGCAGAGGGAGAAGACTCCCCACTGAGCAGGGAGCCCATGTGACACAGGCTCCATCCCAGGACCTCAGGATCATGACCCGAGCCGAGCCGAGGGCAGCTGCTTCACTGACTGAGCCTGCTGGGCAACGTGCACAGCGGGTTTCAGAGGCAGTTGATGGAACAACTACAGTAGAAGTTTCAGCAGTCTGATTTCAGAACACACACTGAAGCAACGGCTCACTAACGCTCCTCTTGTTACTCCTTTCTGCTACTCTTTGAGAAGTGACAATAAAAGCTCAGAGCCAGCTCCAGAGGGGGAAGTGTGGCGAAGGTAAAGGATGATCCAATATATAATGAAGAGGGAATGCATTCATGTGTGTGATTAAAGAACACCACCTGCTTGTGCAATATTGTGAAAGCACAATGCCAGGCTGTGAGAGTTCTTGAAAACCGGTCAAATATTTTTAACTGCTGGGGCTTCTGATCTATCTAATAAAATGGCCAGTGCGCCATTCGGCAAATTAAATTGAAGTCATCTCGCTCTTTGGCAACCAAGAAGAGTTATGACAGACGCAGTGTAAACTGCATAGTGTCTACTTGTTATTTATAGCCTTATATCCAGAAGATAAGCCATTTTAATTAACATCTGTATCACATAACTGCCTATTTTCCTGAGGAACCACACTGATAATATCCCAAGCAAGTTCAGATCATGTTCTACCACATTCAAGTACGTGTCTTCAGAGAGAGAGCAGCAGTGGCGAGGCATGATTAAAGACCATGCGGAACTGAACAAGCCCTTTGTCAGCTGATACATTATTTTACCCCTCATATCTGATGGTGCTGTCTCATCCCTAGGCTTACCCGGCTGCCTTCCAGGTCTGGCCATGGTCAGAGACAGTAAATAGAAGCACTTCAAGTGACAGTCTGGTTTACTTATAGTGAGACTCTGGCACTGCTAAATAATTAGAATAATTTAAAAGTGATTTAAATAAATAAGATAATGACACGTCCTAGTTCAGTTTCCTCACACCCAGGCTGTCACTTTAGAATCTTTTGGAATTATAAGATAAATTTTGGAAAGATGCTCTATTTCTATCTTGATTTTTATTACACATGCACACACAGTTTTCTTGATTATTAAATATTTTTGACCATTGGTGAGCAAACCTCACCTAATTTGGGGGGAACACACCAATATTATGCCAATATTATGGTGGGCTATCATCATGAATCAAATTGGGAAAGCACTTTGTGTTCATGTACTAAATAGGAAGGATTCTGGTTCCAAATGGAAATGTCAAAAACATTATTTTTGCTCTTTCTGTAGAAAATGTGTGTTGAGACATGATCATCTTCCTTATAAATACTGGGATCACTGACTTAAAGTTACGCATCTGTTTTTGGTTTTAGCAACTTCCTGTGTATCCCACACTTGCCACTCACTCATCTCTACCCCTGCAGCTTCTATCTGAATCTTAAGTCCTTGAAACAGCCGCCTACAAAACCATCTGTTTAAAAAACACTCTTGAATGCTACTTTGTCTTCTGGAAGCTTTCCCCAGTCGAGTTCCCACCACCAAGAATACAAATCCTCTTTGGCCATCTCCACTTTTAATCAATGTGTTAAGAAGATTATGTATAGCTGAGGGCTTGCTTAAAATTTCCTACTGAGATGAGTCTATTCTCTTCATGAAATCTTATTCGAGAACATGTCAACCCTTCTAAGGAGCCTTCACTTAGCATCCTAGCTAATGGCATCCATTTCCTCCCTTTCCCCCTCTCTCCCTCCCTCTCTTCTATCCTTCCATTCTCCCATCCATAAATGTTTATCGAGTACCATCTATGTGTCAGACACTGTGTGAGGCACTCTATCAACTACCCCTGGCTTTCAGGATTTATAATATTCTGAGGCTATCACCCGTCTTTTCTGGTAGGGATTTCATACCACCTGCACAGCTTTAAGCACCTTGGTTCAAGGCCTCAAACTGATTCATGGCTGCATACACAAGTCAGTGTGCTGTAGGACAATTAGCCTCAGGCCCAAGGGAGCAGTGGATAAAGCCAAAAAAGAGAAGGGAGAATATTGGATCTTTGCAGAAGCCAGACTAACTAGATGAAAATTGTGAATAGCTTATGATACTTAAGATACCTGAAATGATGCCTTATTGGAAATGGTTATATAAGAATGAGTTACACTGGGGCACCTGGGTGGCTCAGTGTGTTAAGGCCTCTGCCTTTTGCTCAGGTCATGATGCCAGGGTCCTGGGATTGAGCCCCACATCAGGCTCTCTGCTCAGTAGGGAGCTTGCTTCCCCCTCTCTCTGCCTCCCTTTCTGCCTACTTGTGATCTCTGTCAGATAAATAAATAAAATCTTAAAAAAAAAAGAATTAGTTACATTGATGGGTCTTCTGAAATGTTTAGGGGATCAAGTTTGAATAAATATGATGGCATGTTGGGTGGACAGACACAGATATGTACTACAGCAAATAGGGTGGCAGTACTGCTTACTGACTGTAGGAGGTGGGTTTAGAGATGCTCACTGTAAAATTCTTTGTGTTTTAGTATTGAAATATTTTTCTATTCGTTGTTGGAGAAAAGCTAGTTATGATGTAAAAAGAGCTGATCTCTTACTTCACCCACTGGTCAAACCACCCAGATGGTTTATCTGTCAATAAAGCCGATGCATGCATGGGTGAGTGTTGGCTATGTGTTGCAAATATGTAAAATGGTTCATCTGGTAGTAAACCTATTAATCTTGACTAGGTCCACAGGACGTATGGTATATTCAGCTAATGTGCATTCATCTCATTCACAGTCTGCCTTGTCTATGTATAGTGAAGGAAATTCTTGCTTAATGGAGGCAGTGTTTTGGAAACAGTAATTCTTCTGAAGCTTACATAAAGATGTTTGATGGAGAATGAGTTATGTGGTTTCTGAATGGATTTCACAAGGAAGAGGCTCATCAAAACAGGTCAAATTCAAGCCTGAAAACCCCTCTGTAATTTTTTATTCAAGTGCTAAGAAATGTCTTGGGAACATATGAGGACTCAGGAGCATTTTGGCCACTTTGAAGCCATTACTGAAAGGCAAGGATTTATCCCAGGACACTCATTGTTTATGTTGAAGGCCTCAAACTGATTCATGGCTGCATACACAAGTCAGTGTGCTGTAGGACAATTAGCCTCAGGCCCAAGGGAGCAGTGGATAAAGCCAAAAAAGAGAAGGGAGAATATTGGATCTTTGCAGAAGCCAGACTAACTAGATGAAAATTGTGAATAGCTTATGATACTTAAGATACCTGAAATGATGCCTTATTGGAAATGGTTATATAAGAATGAGTTACACTGGGGCACCTGGTGTTATTAAAGGGCTGGTGAGGTAGAATATGCTGGAGAGTGCCTGAAAACTTAATGCATCTGAACAATAAAATATATTTCAATTTGCAAAGTCAAGAGTGAAGGGAATTACCAGAAAGAACTGCATGAGACTGTTCAATCTTTGTAGACTTTATGAATGAAGTGACATCTGAAACACAGGGAAAGAGGTACCTGACAAAAACTAGGAAATGGCTTTTACTCTTGAATTCAAGCAATGCAATTTATAAAATGGAGCAATTAACTTTAAAATGCCTTCCACTTATCTGGATTCTTTTGAGTCGTGTCGCATTATGCTTTAAAAGAGTGAAAGAAACGTGCTAGATCTTAAAGTAAATTTTCCACATAAAAATATTTCCGAAGTCTCTAACAGCCTTAGTGATTTAGAACAGACTAGTAAGAACTTTGGAATTATATTTCTCCCTTGGGAGAAATAACGGCAGAGGGCCCACAATTCACACTGGATAGGATTCCTTAGGCATAAAAGATGAGGTGACAAACAGGTGGTTTGGAGAGTATTTAGTTTTTTTCATCACGAACCCAGGTGGCTTGTGGGTCATGTTTTCTGTAGATCACCTCCAGGCTAGATGGAGCCCATAAAAGTTGAGCGTTTTGGCATTTGCCTTTTTGTTTTGTTTTGTTTTTTTAACGTGCCCAGTAGAAGATTTTACACATTGGGCAAAGAACAAATGTAAGCTTAAATGCCTATGAACTCAATAGATCTTGATAAATTTCCTCATTACAGGGATGTAGCCACTATGGCAGATGGTGTTGTTTAATGCTTTCAAACCACAGAGATGGTTTAATAAGAAACCAGAGGACTTTAACAGGCAAGAGTCTTCATAGAAAAGGACGATTTCTTTAGCTTCTTTACATTTGGACTGCTGGGTTCTAACCAAGAATTTTCCAGGTGCTCTCAACAAAGAGATTCAGACATAGAATAAAATGTGCTCTTCAGGATAACCAGGAAACCATCTACTTCAGCTTTTGTAAACCACTGACTGTTCTGCTCACATGCTGCCTGCATTTCAAATGATCAATCAAGTGGTATTAGGGGCCTCTTGTGTGCTCAGTGCTATGGTGAAGCATAAGAGAAGTCAAAAGCACAAAGCATAGCCTTTCAAGAGCTTGTACTCTGGCTGGGAACAATTAGCGAGTGACAAATGATGGCAGCATAGACTATAGAAATTAACTGTGGTGAGACACAGAAATTACACAGAACTGACAGCATTTGCTTTAAACTCTTCTAGCAGTTATCAATGTACTGCTAGAAGTTATCAATGTACCTCTGTCGAGTTAGATCTCTACAACACTGGGAGGGCCGGAAGCTCATGGAAGAAAGAGATTCAGCTAGCTCAATTAAATTCAATATACTGATTAAATAACTTACAGAGAAAATATCATCATTGCCCTTGTCATGCTTGTCTCTTGAGGAGTATTGCTAGTTTTACATAAATGAGAGAAAAAGCAGAAATCACGGAATTTAATTTTCAAATCATCTTTGCAGGTCTGTCATTGTTTTGGTTACATCTTTGATCTCAATTGGAAAGGAACAGCATGGGGATGATTTTAGATTTGCTAATTTACTCTTATGTAACTACATTTCAAAATATTCACAACACACATCTGGCTCTGCATGCATATCTGTCCTAAACTCTTCCTAATAATTATATGCAAATATGAAAACCTTGTAAAATGACTTCTCAAGTTGCATAGGATGACCCAAAGTAACTTCCATTATAAAAGCCCTTTGAACTATATTTCACAATAGAGTTCACTTCTTCTCTGCTCCTTATTTGAAAATGAAATAGAAAAAAGCCCCCACAGAATCCAATGGCAAAATGGCCAGAGGATCTGAATAAGTATTTTCTCAAAGACATACAGTACCGCTCAACCTCACTCATCATGGAGATGGGAGATGGATAGAAACTGATAAGAGGTCACAGGGTTGGCGAGGATGTGGAGAAAAGGAATACTTGTGCACTGTTGGTGGGAATTTAAATTGGTGCAGCCACTATGGAAAATTCTACAGCGTTAACATAATCAAAAGTAGAAATACTGTATGATCCAGTAATTTTACTCCTGGGTATTTATTTGAAGGGAAGAAAAGCACGAGATATTTACATCCAGCATTATGCTCACAGCATTACTTACAAAAGCCAAGACATGGGAGCCACCTAAGTGTCCACTGACTGACGAATGGATAAAGAAAGTGCAGCATATGGTTTCACTTACATGTGGAATCTTAAAACAACAATAACAACAACAAAGACAAGTTCATAGATACAGAGAACAGACTGGTGATTGCCAGAGGTGGGGGGTGGGAGATAAGCAAAATGCAGGAAGGGAGTCAAAAGGTACAAACTTCCACTTACAAAATGAATAAGTCACGGGGACGTAACAGACAGCATGGTGACTATAGTTGATGACACCGTATTGACATGTGAAAGCTCCTAAGAGCATAGATCTTGAAAGCTTTTGTTATAAGGGGGTGCCTATCCAGTTCAATCAGAGGGGTATGTGACTCTTGATCTCAGGGTGGTGAGTTCGATCTCTGCGTTGGGTGTAAAGATTACTTACATTAAAAAAAAAAACCTTAAAGAAAAGTTCTTGTCATAAGAAAGAAATCTGTAACCACATGTGGTGGTGGATGTTAACTAGACTTATGTGGCAACCATTCTGTGATATATACAGATACTAAATTATTATGTTGTACACCTGAAACTAATATAATGTTATATTTCAGTTGTACCTCAATTTAAATAAGTAGTAATAAAACAAAAATGAAAACAAAAACCCCAGTTTAAAAAAAATAAATAATTCCACTCCTTTCCCACATTCTTTCCTCATTCCTTCTGTATGTATATTGGTTCATATAACACAGTGTGAATGTTATAAAACACCTAAAAGCACAAAGCCTAAAAACATTATAAATGAACTGTAGTTATTTATGTCTCGACCCAATATTTATTCATTACAAAAATCACGTTGAAAGTATTCTACTTCAATAAACTATTGGTAACTCAAATATTTTAAATTTCTCTCTATCATAGATGGCATTGATATGTTAAAGATTTTATTTATTTATTTGAGAGAGAGATAGAGAGAAACAGATTGTCTGCTGAGCAGAGAGCACATTTCCAGGCTTGATCCCAAGACCCCAGGATAATGACCTGAGCCAAAGGGGAACCGTTAACCGATGGAGCCACCTAGACACCCCGTATTGATATTTTAAATGATTCTCTCTCTCTCTGGATATGTCTATATACATATATTTAGCTATATGTATATACTAGTCATTTTATTTTAAACACTTCTCCTGAAACCTCATTCTCTTCAAAAGTATATGAGCAACATTCTTAGCCTGTCTTCTACACCATATTTTAATAACTCACATTTTATTCTCCAGCATTCCATTAAATGCTTTCTACTTTATGCAATTTATTGTTGAGAGAACAAGAACAATTCAGATTGGGCTTAAGAACTTATAAAACCTATACTGTGGATGAAAGCCTATGAAAAGAAATAGTTTTCTGCTTCTTCCTCTTTCCGACTGTTTGCTTCTCTGCAGTCCTTGCCCCCTACTGATAGTCCCTTGTCAGAACTCGGTTTTCTGGGTAACATTTATTACTAGTTTACTGTAACTTTGTTAACGATTAATATTCCTTCTTCCTCTTACCTCTTGTTTTCTCACTTGTACTTTCATAGGTAAAACGCATGAGGCCTTCCTGTCCTTGTCACTTTTTCTGCTCACAAGTTCCCTGGACATCCCATGTGGCTCAGTATGGCATCCCCAGGGAGTAGAACCATATTTTACGGTTTAAAATGCCTGATAAGTAACGGAGCCACCCAGTGCAGTATCATTCCATCCTTACCATCATCCTTGTCCCCGAGAAAAATTTTAGCACTGAGTTATTTTTCCTAATCATTTTAAAAAGAATGAATTTTATTATTAAGTGTAACATGGATGGAGCAAAGTGAAAAAGCATGTGTTTTGTTCAGTGTAAAGTATATTTTGGGAAATACCATTTACGTTACCTTTGGTGGGAATGATGACCATGAAGTTGAGTGGTTCAGCTATTCCCCTTAGTAATGCTATCAAGTGCAATATTTTTTTAAATTTCCATTTAATTTCTTGAAAGTATGATTTATTTATTTGTGAGAGAGACTGAGCATGCAGGACCGATGGGACGAGGGGGAGGAGCAGGTTAGGAGAGGGACAAGCTGACTCCATCTCCGTGATAAGCATGGAGCCCAACACAGGACTCAATCTAATGACCCCGAGATCATGATCTGAGCTGAAATGGAGAGTTGCATGTTCAACTGAATGAGTCACCCAGGCGCCCCACTTGAAAGTCCTTTTTGACATGTTAAGTTTCTTTTACTCATTTATTCCTTCACTGTTCATTTATTTTTACAGTGTTACTGAAACATAATTATCACACAGCACTGTGAAAGTTTAAGCTGTATGGCATAATGATCTGACTTACATAAACTGTGAAAAAAATAATGATTGCTGCTGTAAATTTAATTAATATCCAACATCTCCTGTAAATACAAAAAAAAAAAAAACAAAGAAGAAAAAATTTTTCTTCCTCGTGATGGGAAGTCAGGATCTATTTTCTTAATGACTTCCAAATATACCATACAGCCCCATTAGGGATTTCTTGAAAATATTTTATCTCATGATTGAAAATATTTACTCAATAATTCTGGAGCATAAGAAGAATTAATAAAAATATGGGTAGCTGGAACATTTGAGATTGGCTGTTCATAATCCAAGATTCTATGAGCCCCTTTTTGATTTACACATTTCTGGAGAACTTACTGGCACTGTGGGTTTGAATGCTGAGACCTGGGTTCCCATCTTGGCCGTTAATTACGACTTTATGGTCTTTGTTTCAAATGAAAACCTCCTTCTCTGGAAGATATGACATCGCTTGTATCTGAAACTCTGCTCCAAAGAACGTAACTGAAGACTTGAAAAACATGCCTGTTGCTACACTTGCACAAGCGCACAGTCATTACACGTGGGAAGGGACTTGAGGACTTTCAGGTGGCGGAAACTGGCAGAGCTGCAATGACTAGGCCAAGTTCCCATTACAGTGAAGGGCAATGTCAAATTCATTGCTCTTTCAAATTTGTCAAAATCCCCCTTTCCTCCACCTCTCTTCTACCAAACAAGCGTAGGTGTAAAAAAATAAGTGCTTTCCAAAGTACCGGAGCATGGTTCCTTGGATTGGTGAGGAGAAAAAAACCCTTTACAAACCCTCGACAAATTCAGTGTTAATAAGAACAGAGCGAGGTAGCTGGGATTGAACTAGAACTAGTATCTGATGCGTGATAGTAAAGATCGGAATGGGTACTAGTCAAACCTCAACGTGCCTTACCAATCAGCTGGGAACCTGATTCACTAACAGACTCCGCTCCGGGGGGCTTGGGTTGGGACTTGAAATCCCTCAGCTCTGACGATGAGCTTCCAAGTGATGATGATGTTGCCGGTCACTTTGAGAAGTGGGCGTCTACCAGATGGTAAGAGAGCCATTTGGGAGAAAAGCTTTCATTTTGTAACTTTTATGTAGACTCCTCTCTGGAGCGAAGGAAGCAACGCCGTTCCTAGGCTAGCTTTACTGGATAGAGCAAAGAGTCAGCAAGCAAGCAGATGGCAGCCATGCTTCCTTCAAACCGAGCTCCAGGCGACTGCTGAGAGCAGCACACGCTTCCTCCATGTCCCCATTATCACAATCCCAGTTCCTGAGAAGGTGTCAGGTTTTGCTATTTATTTCCTATTTGGAAAAGGCTGTGGGTGTTTAATATGTTTCAGAGAGGGTTTTTCATCGAACACGGTTAAAATCAAACTTGGATTCCTATGGATGTAAATGTCATTTGTTGGACGATTGCATTATCTGGAAAAGCTTTTTCTCAAAGCTGTTAAGAAGCAAGAGGCTTAAGCCTGCAGTCTACAGTGTTGCTTGCTCCAGTCACAACATATAGAAAAATAAAAACGCTTTGTTTACATTTGCAATAATTTAGTAAAGAGATGGTTCTTCTTGAATAAAAAGGATGGAAATTATTTTTTTCTTAAAATTTCCATAGTCCAGTGATGTGAATCCTCCCTAAAACAGCTAGTTTTTTTTAGTGAAGGATTTAAAATCACTTGATTGTTTCCTTGAATTTTTAAATTTTTCATTTCTGAGATCAATGATCAGATTTGTTAGATAACCATTTCTTTTGAAAATGAAGCGCAATTTTTTATTCATTCAGTTCGTTTTACATATTTCACTGGAAAATATTAACAGTGAGTTTACCTTATCAATATGACTTTTCCTAAGCCATCCTTGATTTTACTCACTTTTTTCCCAGAACATCACTGTCCTTTGGGATACAGCCTCTGATTCTCAAGGTTCATAACAGATATAAGAACATGACATGTGGGGTTCCCCGGGTGGCTCAGTCAGTTAAGCGTCTCCCTTCAGCTTAGGTCAGGGCCTCAGGGTCCTGTGACTGAGCCCCACATCAAGTTTCCTGCTCAGCAGGGAGTCTGCTTCTCCCTCTGTGATCTCTCTGGCTCTCACTCTCTCAAATAAATAAAAATAAAAATATTTAAAAAATGTTGCATGTGTCATGGATAACCATAGTCTGGAAAACACAAGTGTGATTTTTCTTCCGCTTGATAAAAATATGGGGAATGCTAGAGTCACTTCATTTTTCTGTCTTGGGTCATTCCATTTTATATCTTAGTGGTGGTAACATACAGCACACAATATTGTGAGAGGCTGGCATATCCCGTAATTGGAAACCTTTACCCCATCAACGGCTGGTTACAACAGATTTCCCACCAATTGATGGGAAAGTTTTGAAAAGATCATACATTTCTTAAGTATTTCTCCAGTAATTCAGCAACTTTATATTAAAAATGTATGGTAAGTGTAAACAATGGATCAAATACATTTCAGTAGGAAAATTAGGGCTCATGAGCCTGAGAGAACAAGTACATCTGTTACTAATATTAATAAGAACTGACATTCATAGGGGATGCACTAGCAGCTTTCCCTATATTCTCTTTTTTCTTTCTTTCTTTCTTTCTTTCTTCCTTTCTTTCTTCCTTTTTTTTTAAAGATTTTATTTATTTATTTGACAGGCAGAGATCACAAGTAGGCAGAAAGGCAGGCAGAGAGAGAGAAGGAAGCAGGCTCCCGGCTGAGCAGAGAGCCCAATGTGGGGCTCGATCCCAGGACACTGGGATCATGACCTGAGCTGAAGGCAGAGGCTTAACCCACTGAGCAACCAAGGTGCTCCTATTCTCTTATTTCTTGGAAAAACTCTGTGAGACAAGTATTACTGTACTATCTTCATTTTATATATGGGGAATTTGCGAAAACACCAGATGATTCAAGTAAGTCACACAGCTAGCAAAACAACGAGCTTCATCGATCAAGTCAGAATCAACCTACATCAAACACCTGTGCCTCACTACTTCAGAGTACGGGGGAAATGGCAACATATTTTAACAGGACCTCTTTGCATTTTATTGCACAATAAATATTGGTATTTTATTTCTTGTAAATTTTATCGTCTCATGTGACAATTTTTCTAGTATTCAAAGAGATGAAGTCGACAATCCTGTTATGAAGTCGGGATTTTAGCTCTGTTTTAAGACTCAACCCCCAGGTGTTCAGTGCATCTATAATAGGAACTGTCTGTAGAAGGATGAGTGTAGCTGTTGGTTTTATCTTCATGCTACAATGATACTTGAATCATCACCAGTAATAAAGACTCCGAGGACAGTAAAGTAAATATGCAAAATCAGAATGGTATTCAGCGTTTTCCTCCATTGATGTGTTGGCTTTGCTAAAAGCAGCCCAGATTTTGCCTGAATTGTAAACTAAGCAAATATGACTAGAGGATACACAGGGAACAGATGTTGATTTTTATAAGACCATTTATCCATCATCATTTTTTTATATAATCAGCTGAAACCAGCATTCAAACCCTTTTCTTAAAATTGCTGAAATTTTATCTATGAAACTAAGCCTTAAAGATTGTATGGGGAAAATGGAATAATTTCTTTTGAAAACTCTATACTGTAATGATGATTTGGTGATGTTATTTATAGAGGATCAAATTATTTTCAAATCTCATTGGACCAAGCATGTTCAGAATTGTATTCTTGGACGTGCTGTGTAAACACCATGACACACAGGCACCATGATTAGATTAACAATTCTACCTATTCTTGATAATAAACCAAGAAGTGTGGGTGTCTGGGTGGCTCAGCGGGTTAAGCCTCTGCCTTTGGCTCAGGTCGTGATCTCAGGGTCCTCTGCTCAGCAGGGAGTCCGCTTCTCCCTCTCTCTGCCTGCCTCTCTGCCTACTTGTGTTCTCTCTTTCTCTCTCTCTGTCAAATAAGTAAATTAAAAAAATCTTAAAAAAAAAGAAGTATGCATTGTTCTGTTACATGCAAATATGGAATACTGAGATTCCCTTGCAGAAATAATGTCAAATATGTACAAATACTACCAAACAGATGAATCGTCTCTTCCCAAGTTGGAGACATAATTGGGATTCAGAAATTAAGATCAAACCCAGCATCTGCTGCTTCCTAGATATGAATGTCAGGTTACTTAACTTCTCCATGTCTTAGTTTCCATTTGAAAAATAGCAATAAAATCTGATGAAGGTAAAGGGACAGTGTTATAACAGACCGCTTAACACAGTACCTAGCAGTCAGGAATTGTCCTGGTTTTCTATAATTTTTGTGGAGAGTTATTAACATCATATACAGTTGACCCTTGAACAACAAGGATTTGAACTTCATGGGTCCACTTACTCACGGGTTTATTTTTTTCAATAAAGAGACTTACAGTGCTGTAACTGTATTTTCTCTTTCTTATGATTTTCTTCGTAACATTTTCTTTTCTCTAGTTTACTTTATTGTATGGATATAGTGTATAATACATACAACATAAAAATATCTGTTAATTGACTGTGTTATCAGTAATGTTTCTGGTCAAGAGTAGGGTATTAGGACCTAGGTTTATGGAGAGTCAGAAGTTACATGGAAGTTTTAACAGTACAGGGGTCAGTGGCCCTAACCTCCATGTTTTCAAGGGTCAACCGCAAAATCATCCTCAGCAGCAGCGAAATATTGATAACTAAATTATACTGTAATTTGCTATGGGTCGGAACCCAGCAGCAATAGTGACTGAGAAAACCAAGATAATTTTGAGGTCAACCTATTTCCAGACTAATTCTGAATAGCAGAAAAGATTGATCACAGCTCTCCCTCCTTTTAAAAGCATTAACGTAGTGATTTACTTTATGATCATTTTATGATTGGGTGACGAACGTTTTCCGGATTTGGACATTGTCTCCCCAACCATGGATAGATAGAGATATCTATTATAATTAGGAAAATATTTGCATACAAGTCTTAACAAAAAGGTATTTTTAATACGAGGGTGAAGACTATGTTAAAGCGTGTTAAAGATTGGTTTCAAAGAAGGAGATCAGCTTCTCACTATTCATGTAGTTATTTTCCCTTTGCTTATTTTCTCCACGTAGTTCAATCCTACATCTGTTTTTGCTGTTGTTGTTATTGGTTCAAGAAAGTCATACTAGGAAAAAAAAAAAAAGAAAATCAAAGGCATTCTAAGTAATACTTAGATGTATCTAAATCAAACATAAATATTTATGTTATATATTATTTCAATCATCTATTTAGTGGTTTCCAAGGCTGAACATAGGTCTGCAAATACTCATTCTCTCTCTCTCTCTTTTTTAGAAGATTTTATTTATTTATTTGACAAAAAGAGACACAGAGAGAGAGGAAACATAAGCAGGGGAAATGGGAGAGGGGGAAGCAAGCTCCCCACTGAGCAGGCAACCCAAGGCGGGGCTTGATCCCAGGACTCTGGGTTCATGACCTGAGCCAAAGGTTCAACAACTGAGCTCAATGACTGAGCCACCAGGCGCCCCACTCATTCTCTCTTTTTCTCTGAAATAAAGAGATACTCTGCTTTTAGCCATATGCACGAGTACCTCACTAGAAGACTGCATTTCTTATCCTGGTGTCAGGACTAAATTTTGGCTAAATAAAAGAAGTGTTGATGGTACAGAAGTCTCTTTAAAAGACAAGTGGCATATCACACCCACTTTTGTCTTATTTTTGAAATACAGATATGATAGGCAGAGCTACAGCAGCAGTCTTGGGTTATAACACAGTGGATCAACTTCTGTGGTGAAGGGGTGCCTGGGTGGCTCAGTCAGTTAAGAGCCTGTTTGGCTGAGGTCATAATCCCAGAGTCCTGGAATTGAGCCCAGTATTGGGCTCCCTGCTCAGCGGGGAGCCTGCATCTCCCTCTCCTTCTCCGCCTCCCAACCACACGTGCTCATTGTCTATCTCAAATAAATAAATAATATATTTTAAAAAAATTCTATGGTGAACAGAGCAGAACACTGGAAGGAGTTTGAGTACCCTGCAACAACAGAGCCATGTCAGTTCTGGCCTGCTTCTAAACTTCTTTTTCACTTGTGAGAGAAATAAGTCACTATTACTGAAGCTTAGGATTTTGTCTCCTGCAGCTGAACTTGACCTTAGTCAATACTCAAGGTGTTTTATGTAGAGTCCTTATCCAAAAAGATATTCTATCCAAACTGGATTTATTTTAGGTGAATCACTGTATGCCGTATATCTTGAATTCATATGAATAAAAACTCAGAGAATCCTATAATAAAAGTGTCTGACTTCATTTACACATTTATCTCCAAATTTATCTAATCAGAGATTTTTAAATTTTTCAAATAACACTTACTAATATCTAGGGTTATCAGTATTCCTTCCTCACAGTGCACTTTGGGAAATGTGGATCTATTTCTGCAGCTGTTCCTCTGAATTAGCATATGTCATGGGTTGTCCATATTGCTCTGTCTTTGGCTCACTTGCTGTGTGGGGAGACCTGTCCCTCAGTTTTTTTTCTCAGATCTTGGCAAGCTGGCAGTTTTGGAATATTTTTCATCATTTTGTCCATCGATGTGTTAGTCCTTTCTTTCTGTGATATGGAGGTTTGAGTTTGATCAAATTTAGATAAAGTCTGTTGGATTTTTCTTGAGTTTATAACAACAAATTAGTAGATATCTACTAGGAGTAATAATTTTCCATGCTTAGGCCAATACTATAGTAGTCCCAAGAATATAATTTTTGTTATAAGCCTTTCAAGAGAAAGCATTTTCTGGAACTTACTTTAAAAATGGCATTGACATTGCCATCTATGTCAGAAAATTTACAAGGAAACAAAGCGCAGATTTATTGTAGCAGCAGGAGCCCTGGCCTAGAAATGTCTATTAAGACATATCTTTTTTTAATTAAATTTATTTATTTTCAGCATAACAGTATTCATTATTTTTTCACCACACCCAGTGCTCCAGGCAATCTGTGCCCTCCATAATACCCACCACCTGGTACCCCGCCCTCCTATCCCCTGCCCCTTCAAAACCCTAAGATTGTTTTTTAGAGTCCATAGTCTCTCATGGTTCAGCTTCCCTTCCAATTTCCCCCAACTCCCTTCTCCTCTCTAACTCCCCATGTCCTCCATGCTATTTGTTATGCTCCACAAATAAGTGAAACCATGTGATTGATATAATTGACTCTCTCTGCTTGACTTATTTCACTCAGCATAATCTCTTCCAGTCTGGTCCATGTTGCTACAAAAGTTGGGTATTCATCCTTTCTGATGGAGGCATAATACTCCATAGTGTATATGGACCACATTTTCCTTATCCATTCATCCATTGAAGGGCATCTTGGTTCTTTCCATAGTTTGGCAACCGTGGCCATTGCTGCTATAAACATTGGGGGTACAGATGGCGCTTCTTTTCACTACATCTGTATCTTTGGGATAAATACCCAGGAGTGCAATTGCAGGATCATAGGGAAGTTCTATTTTTAATTTCTTGAGGAATCTCCACAATGTTCTCCGAAGAGGCTGCACCAACCTGCATTCCCACCAACAGTGGAAGAGGGTTCCCCTTTCTCCACATCCCCTCCAACACATGTTGTTTCCTGTCTTGCTAATTTTGGCCGTTCTGACTGGTGTAAGGTGATATCTCAATGTGTTTTTAATTTGAATCTCCCTGAGGGCTAGTGATGATGAACATTTTTACATGTGTCTGATAGCCATTTGTATGTCTTCATTGGAGAAGTCTCTGTTCCTATCTTCTGCACATTTTTTTAATATGACTGCCTGTTTTGTGTGTATTGAGTTTGAGAGGTTCATTATAGATCCTGGATATCAACCTTTTGTCTGTACTGTCATTTGCAAATATTTTCTCCCATTCCGTAGGTTGCCTCTTTGTTTTTTTGACTGTTTCCTCTGCTGTGCAGAAGCTTTTGATTTTGATAAAGTCCCAAAAGTTTATTTTCGCTTTTTTTTCCTTTGCCTATGGAAACATATCTTGAAAGAAGTTGCTGTGGCTGATATTGAAGAGATTACTGCCTATGTTCTCCTCTAGGATTCTAATGGATTCCTGTCTCATGTTGAGGTCTTTTATCCATTTTGAGTTTATCTTTGTGTACGGTGTAAGAGAATGGTCGAGTTTCATTCTTCTACATATAGCTGTCCAGTTTTCCCAGCACCATTTATTGAAGAGACTGTCTTTCTTCCACTGTACATTTTTTCCTGTTTTGTCGAAGATTAATTGACCATAGAGTTGAGGGTCCATATATGGTTGCTCTACTCTGTTCCACTGGTCTATATGTCTGTTTTTATGCCAGTACAATGCTGTCTTGATGATCACAGCTTTGTAATAAAGCTTGAAATCAGGTAACGTGATGCCCCCAGTTTTATTTTTGTTTTTCAACATTTCCTTAGCGATTCGGGGTCTCTTCTGATTCCATACAAATTTCTGGATTATTTGCTCCAGATCTTTGAAGAATACTGGTGGAATTTTGATCAGAATGGCATTAAAAGTATAGATTGCCCTAGGCAGTATAGACATTTTAACAATGTTTATTCTTCTGATCCAAGAGCATGGAATGGTCTTCCATCTTTTTGTGTCTTCTTCAATTTCCTTCATGAGTGTTCTGTAGTTCCTCAAGTACTATTAAATCATATCTTTTATTTTATTTTTTTTAAAGGTAGGCTTCATGCCCAGCATTGAGCTCAATGTGGGACTTGATTGCATGACCCTGAGATCAAGACCTGAGCTGAGATCAAGAGTCAGACTTAGCCAACTGAGCCACCCAGGCACCTCAATCATAGCTTAAAACAAAACAAAACAAAACAAAAGTCTGAACCTGAGATAAGTGTATCAAGATACATTTTCTTCTTCAACAGTTAAAATTTCATTAGTATGTATTTAAAAAATGTGCCCACCTGTGTCTCTATTGATAAATTACTTTCTACCAAACCTATATTATGTAAAAACCAATATAAATTTAAGATCTATTTCTGTAAATGCAATGCTTAAGAGTGATCTTATTTTAGAAAAGCACAAAGTAATATTAAAAAATAAGCATGAAGGGGCACCTGGATGATTCCGTGGGTTAAAGCCTCTGCCTTCAGCTCAGGTTATGATCCAAAGGTCCTGGGATAAGGCCCCACACTGGGCTCTCTGCTCAGTGGGGAGCTGGAACCACCTCCCCCCCCCCGCCTGCCTCTCTGCCTAATTGTGATCTCTCTCTCGTCAAATAAACAAATAAAATCTTAAAAAAAAGCATGGACCCAGATGGAAGTATATGGTTACAGTGATAAATAAATGTCCATACTTAAAGTATCTTTTAGTGTGTATCTGTAAAACAGGCCAGAAGTCAGAATTTGATATGCAAGACCTAAGCTTTCAACTGTTCTGTGGATGTTCTTCAGATATACTGCAAGTTTGTTTTCTTTAATGCTCCTTTATGCAAAATTACTTCAGAAATAAAATTATGCCTTGTTCCATGTAGTGAACTCCAGTGACTTAAAAAATACTCTTCAAGCTAGTGTAAAGGGCAGGGGCTATGCCCAAATGACTAAAAGAGCTGGATAGAAGACATACTGAGTGAAGCAGGCAAGCTGTAAGAAGACAGGGCATGGTAAGAAACTTCTAGAAACACTGGATGGTTGACCTGTGCATTCAGATCCAATGGTTTCAGATTTGTCTCTCCAAGAAAAGCATGGTAAATATCCTTACTTTAAGATATTGGTAACTAATTATTTAAAAAGAAAAAACAAAAATACTGCACAAAAATGAGCAGGGTAAAAATCAACCAAAAACTAATGAACAACAGCATATCGGTTGGTCTAATTTGGCCCAGGGGCTGCTAGTTTGCTACATCTTATTTGTACCATCCTATTTCCTCACTCAATACCTAATTGAGGAAGCATTTCCTACAGTTTTCTAGTATCTCTTTCTTAATCAGCTCTTGCACAGGCATTATATAACTTCTTTCTACTGTGACTAAGTGGGGTATAAGGGAAAATTAGCTGAACGGACTACAACCTCTCCTCTTCAGGTATCATGCCACTCAGCCCATCTGTGACCTCTGTTCTCTTTAAAGTAAACATGTCTTTTAGAGATCGACTAAGTCTCCACTGAATCTGGAGGTTGGAAAAAATTTTCCAGAATCATCTATAAGCCCCTTCCCTTTGTTGGCATTGCATTCCATCTACAACATTCTCAGACCAAGTTCTCTGCATCCCTGCACACTTAATTACAAAGATGGGTGTCAGTGTCTTGGTTAACAGCCTGACCTTTAAACTCAGACTCATGGGGGTGACTTCCTGTTTTTCCCCTTACTCATCAAGTAACTCAGAACAAATTGTTCAGTCTCTTTGCATCTCGATGTCCTTACTGGTGAAATCGGCTTGATAATAATGTAATCTTCTGAGAGGAAGGATTGAGCAGAGTAACAAATCACAGTTTGCTCTATCCTTAATAGTAAATATCAGGGAATTCTCCCTCAATCAAGTTAAAATGGCACACATTAGCCTAGTGTGTGTGTGTGTGTGTGTGTGTGTGTGTGTGTGTGTGTGTCTGTGTGTAGTATTACTCAGCCATAAAAAAGAATGAAATCTTAGCATTTACAACAATGTGGATGGAACTAAGGTGTATTATGCTAAACAAAATAAGTCAGTCAGAGAAAGACAAGTACCATAGGCTTTTACTCATATGTGGAACTTAAGAAGCAAAGCAAATGAACAAAGAAAAAAGAGAAAAACCAAAAGACAGACCTTTAACTGGAGGACAAACTGATCACCGGTGGGAGATTGGTGGGTCAGGCGGGGGGGGGGATGGGTGAAATAATTGAAGGGATTAAGGGTACACTTATCATGATGAGCACTGAGTAAAGAATGGAAATTGAATCACCATATTGCACACCTGAAACTAATATAATGCTGTAGATTGATATACTGGAATTAAAAAAAGTTTAAAAAGTTTTAATCTGTTTCTTCCTTTTGCTGGAAGAAGAATAGAGGCACAGTACTTCTATATGGACAAGTTACATGTTCATGCTGGTAACATGTGGAAATACCAAATGTACAGGGTTAATCTGTATTTTAGTGTGGGATATACTGTTTCTTTTACTGATAGCTAAATCTTGTGCTGGATTTCTTCCTCTACCTGTATAAGACCATTGCTGAGTCATTCATTCCTCCAGCTGAGCTGCTACACCAAAACAAATAAGGCCTCAAAGGAATGCTAAGAAATGTGAGAGTCCAAAAGAGTTTATGATCTAATGTAATAGGTAAGAGATGTCTATAAGTAACTATGACATAAGTCATCATGGGTCCCTGGGGCTATGGAAGCACTAAATAACACATTCTACATTTGTGCTCAAGTTCTGAAGGCTGGGCAGAATTTGGTAAGTGGGGAAAAGAAGTATAGTAATGAGTGTATGGGGAGAAGGATTAATATGAGAAAAGCCACAAAGTCACTAAAGCATGGTCCTTGCTTTGGGGACAGGACATTTATATCACCTGGAAAGTAAGGAGTAATAGGGCTTAAAAAGCAACAAAAGTAACTCAGGACAAGAAACCCACCTAAGATGTTTTATCCTTACTCAGTGAGTGATAGGATCAGATACACTGAGGTTTATGGAAGACAAGAATGATGTGGCCACAAAATTGTATGTTCTTGTCTAAAGGATGGTCAAAAACAATGGAGGTCTATGGGTAGAAAGACCATTTAGGACTCTAGTGATATTGTCTAGGGGAGGGGTGATGAGGGTCTTAGTCCTGGGTGGTGGCCACGAGAATGGAAATCCAAGAGTCTGAGAAATCATTTTAACTCTTCCCCCCAAATCTGCTGCTATCCCTTATTTTGTGTGTGTGTGTGTGTGTGTGTGTGTGTGTGTGTGTGTCCTAGATGATCCATCCAACAGGTATTTTATGAAAACACTTGGATTCCTGATATATCAAAGTGATCAAAATCTGGGACAAAAAAGTAATGCTCTATTCTTGTAATGTGTTGATCAATCATACCCCTTTCTCTTCTTTTCTCCTTCAGCTCTCCCTACCAATCATCAATAAAGAAGGAGGGGGAGAAGGAGGAGGAGGAGGAGAAGAAGAAGAAGAAGAAGAAGAAGAAGAAGAAGAAGAAGAAGAAGAAGAAGAAGAAGAAGGAGGAGGAGGAGGAGGAGGAAGAGAAGGAGGTGGAGGAGGAGGAGGAGGAGGAGGAGGAAATGGGATTTCAAGATGAAATATTATAATTGCATGATAGGCAACAGCCATAGGACTTAGACTCAAATTCTAGCTTTTTAATAAATTATATAACCTTAAATAAATGTTATATTGTTTCTGAACCTCATTAGTAAAACGAGAGGCAACCCATTTCAGCAATACCTAGAGGAGATTTTTCAAACTACAGAGCCCCAAGATTTTGATATAGTTTTCTTCCCCACCTCTACAAGCTGAGAATCCCTACAGTAAGGTAACTCCATATTTCCTTCCAGGTCTAAATTCTTATTATTCTAGAATTCTGTTTTGCTCAACTTCTCTACAGGCCATTTCCTCATTCAACACTGTTTATTTCTAGTTATCAGCACCTAGAGACAGAGACCACTTTCTGGGGCTTCTGAAGTCCATCTACCCACTGAGATGAATATAAGCCAGTTATGCTAATGCCTTAACCCATGTTATTCAATAGCCACACACTACTCTTGACTCTAAGAAGAAAACAAGGCGAGTCTAGTCAGCTCCTGTGGCTTTGGCCATCTCTCTCTCTTGGAGTTCAGTTTCTACATTAATTGCCATTGAATTTAGGAGATCAAGTCCCATACCCTTTTGGATTTCTAACCACATGGAATTCCTCTTCATTGTGGAAAAAACTGGGGCCCTGCAGGCCTAATAAAAAATAGCAAGTCAACAAATAATGGCATTTTCATCTTTCCTTTCATTCTTTGAAGATGGCTGGCAGTTTGTGATTCTGCACACAATAAAATTCTACTGTGATTCCATAATAGTCACTGAAAAAGAACATAATTATGCCTTATCATCATGCAATACAGATTTGGACATGTCCCACCAAAACCCCACATTTCTTCTAAAATTCATCTCCAGAGAACGTTAGCTCAAGGCTCATACAGAAAGTTCTAGCAAATTGTCCCTCAAGTGCCAATATCTAACATGTACTCCATGGGTATTATTCAAGGAGAGGTTGATTCCATGAGAAAATTCAATTAAGTGTACAGAGCTTTATCATAGCTACAATAATTTCTCAACCTTTCAGGATCAGTGAAAGGCAACACTCATGTTCTCAATCCTTGCTCATTACTGAAGAAGACATCTTGGGTCAGTTTTACAGCAGACAGAGAGATAGGGTGCCTTGAAGCACAACGTAGGTGGACAGCCTCTGATCCATCTGTTCTGGGAGCTGGGATTTTGTAAATGGCCTAAAATTGCATTTCCTCTGGGCCTGCTGCTGCCCACACGTGCACCATGAACAAAGGGCAATCACTTCATATGCCAGGGTGACAGCAATGAATATTAATCACAAGGGAATGGAACAAACAGTGACTGTGCTCTGTCTCTGATTAGCATACTACACACTGACATCATTCCAGAAGTTCTAGAGAGGAAACACCGCCATAACTTTCTCATCTTTGAGCGGATGCTCTTGGGGTTACTGGAGGAACCCACAGATGCAAAGGATGATGTTTCTGTTGTTCTGAAGATTTTATTGGGTTTGGCTTTTAAAATCAGGTCATTAAAACCATTTTCTTTTTATCCCAGAATAACAGTCTGCACCTTGGGCAGGAACAAGTCTAACATCCTTCTATATGCACCGATGGTGTCTACTTGTGCTGCCCAAGACTTTCCTCCATGCCAGGAGATCCTATTTTGACATTCACTGTAACTTACTTGTTTGCAGATTTGGAATATGGTTTTGTAGATTAGTGTCACTTTCTCCCAAATAGCGGTTTATTAGGAGTTTATTGCTGAACTAGACTGGGCTTCTTTGAGCATGACTGAGCATAGGAGACCGATTCCCTGTGAAGGGTCTTAGTGCTGAGACCTGTGATGGGTTCTTAAATGCATTATGGGGCATAGAGATCATGTTAATGAGCCAAATTCTAGAACTTACAAAGTGTCTTCAGGTAACTGACTTTATAGTGTCTTTAATGGGATGTCACTATAATGGATGGCATTATAATGGGAGGCCTCCTTTAATGGGAGGGCACTATCAAAATAGACCTATATGATTCCAAATGCACTTTGAGCATAAAGGTAAATTTACAGACAATTGTCCAGAGGAATATGCCCAAAATTGAGGGAGCAGAAAATTCTTTGGGAAGGGGAGAGTGAGACTGAGTGCTGGTCAAGGGAAATGGTAGTTCCACCTCTCTTGTTAGAAGATTTTAGAGTGAGAATGTATTATTCATGCATCATTGTCCAAGTTAAAAACAAACAGAATTTGTAACGGTTGCATGAATGGATTTAAAAACTGAGGTATGAGCTGGACTGCCCTCCACACCAGGGAATGACATTCTTCTTTGTGTGCTGGGAGAAGAGCCTGGGTGTCCCTCTCTCCTTCCCTCTCTCTTTGCTTCTGTTCCAGCCCTGAGAGCACTATGGGAAATCCCTGCTCACAGCCCCTACCAAATTCATTATCAAGCTCACAGCCCCTACCAAATTGTTTATGGCCCTAGCTACTCCACTGTAAGCTGGCTGACACTTGCTTCTCTGTTCAAAGAATAAATACAAGTAAATGGAACCTTAGGAGGTTCTTATCACCAACTCTGGATATTTTAAAGCATTTAAACACTTAGGGACATAAATGATAATATTCCTAAGCATTCTATTCTGACTTGGAGAGTGCTTCCCAAAGCCTAAACAAAAATCTATCCCAATAATACCTAAAAGATGTGGTTGACCAGTTGGCAGAACCACTAGACTAGATTATGCATCCTGAATCAAATACACAGTCTATAACACCTTATTATTAATTTATCTCAAACGGCCTGATGTCCATCTAAAGGCAGTGAAAGTTGAATTAAGAACTATAAAAACCACCTGAGTTTCAGCCCCAGTATTTACTTGTGTGACCCAGGGCAAGTTAATGAGCCTCAATATTCTCATGCCAAAGAAGGCATAATAATACTTACCATGCCTATGCTAAGGGGTTATTTGGAGGATCAGCTGTTTTGAGATTGCCCTGAAGGACAAATCAATTGGAAGGGGTATTTATTGTGCATTTTACATTTTCAAAGATGAATGTAACACACCCTTCTTTGAACTTGTCCTCTTAGAAAATATGTCCCCATCCAAGCTTGAATTTTTTTAGATGACCTGATGCTTTGTTTGACATCTTCCTTAATCTAATTTGAATTTTCTTGGTCCTGTCCTGAATACATAAAAGAATATCTAGCTGCATTTTCCAGAATTATCAGTTTCCAGAAAATACTTTCATATTTCTGCAACGAGAGCTCTCTTCTTTCCCTAGGATAATATTTTCCACATATGAGGACCCATATTTTATGGGGTGGTGGTTAGCAGTACAATAAGAACTATATGCTGGGGACCCTGTCACATAGTAGGGAATTCTCTGGATATGCATACAAAAGATTCCAGTGTCTACTTTGTCACTAACCAGCTATGTGACCAGACGACAAATCACCTAACCTCTTTGAACATTGTTTTCTTCACCTAAAGTGGGAAAAAACTTCATAGGCTTGCGGCAAGGGATAAATGAGATCAGATGCATACCAAACGGATTTGGTGGTTTTAAAGAGTTTACAAGTGTGAGCAGGAGCAATGAAAGAAGGAATGCGTTCTGTATGTGTGTTCTGCTTGGCTCGTTATAGCCGACATGATACCTATATACTGTAGTGTTATCCCAAACTGCCTGAAAACAGATGGTGTTTGTGGCGTAGCTTGGAATCTTTGCCCACACACATCTGTCTCCGATCAAGCACCTTCCATGGGTCCCCACTATCCAGACTCAATCTGAAGTTCGATTGCCTACGGTTGTCCGACTCCACTCTCCCCTTCCGTCCGGTGTCCATAGCTCCATTTATAAACCCTGTCCTTCAAAGTAAACTGCCCCCCACCCACCAGATACTCCCTGAAATTTCCTTCCTCACTGTTTATCAGTGAGGCTCTCTCCCGTTTTCATACGTCCTGCCTGGTCTTCAGGACTCAGGCCAAATGTCACTGTCTTCATGATCCTTCTGAATCATGCCTACTGAGGGACACTCTCTCTTCTTTAAAACTCTGCAGAGCTTTGCCATGTTACCATTCCTACCTTTTAGTGTTGTCACCTACGCACACACTTCACCCTCCCAGACTCTCCGAGCATGAGCCATCCTGTTTCAGCCTCTGCGTACCTGTACAGCCTGGCCCAGTACATCACACTTAATAGAAACTCGGCAAATGTGAATGGATGGATGAAGGAAGGCGTGAGCAAGAAAGATGGCGTTCAGTTGACACAGGTCACAGAATATCCAAAGGACACCCCACTATAACCAGGAGACTGGCGATGGATTCCAGATCAACACATGAAGTCAGCAATCTATACAATTCTGAAGGAGAGATGTCTAGCCGTCATTATGTAATTGGGTAGTTAGGGGCTTAAGGGCAAAGATATTTTGCAGGAGCTGAAATTCACTATGATTGGACAGATCTCACTGCCAGGCTCTGCCTTAAGTTCTGGGGTGTCTAACCAGAAGCTTATATAACGTGACATAGCCCTTAAGTCCCTGGATTAATTGGTTGCAAATGTCTGTCAGAGGTTGCAGTTTTTTGAGGAGGATAGGACAAACAGGGGGAGGCAGTGAGGACCGGTACCTGACCCCCTCAGCAGGGTCCCTTCCCTGTCAAAACTAATTGGCAATGTCGGGTTCAGGAAGATCTGGAGACAAGAGGACACCCTCTATGGATTCATTATAATTTTGCAATTCCAGCCCCCCTGGATATTTTCCTGGCTCTCTCAAGCTATCATTAAGGATGTGTCAAATGTGTCATTTTATTGGCTCTAAACAGACACTTCAAAGGGCAAGCATGGGGCGCCTGGGTGGCTCAGTGGGTTGAGCCGCTGCCTCCAGCTCAGGTCATGATCTCAGGGTCCTGGGATTAAGTCCCGCATCAGGCTGTCTGCTCAGCAGGGAACCTGCTTCCCTTTCTCTCTCTCTCTGCCTGCCTCGCCGTCTACTTGTGATCTCTCTCTCTGTCAAATAAATAAATAAAATCTTAAAAAATAGGGCAAGCATGGAAATGAAAGAAAAGTAAGATTGTTCTCTCTGCTTGTACACCATGAGGCATGACAGATTCTCAGTTCATGGTTTAGCTAGCATTTCAGTGGGTGATGCATGAAGTACGAGGCAAAAGGACTCAATTTCTTCTCTTTACTATTTATTTACTCCTTTACTCCTTTTCTAATTTACTACTATTTATTATGCATTTCTGACAGCGGGGAATGATGCTGACTATATGTGCCCAAGATTCCTTGCCCACTTCTAATCATCTTATACTTTAAGAACTTTCCCTTTTGTTACTGCTTCCTGCTTCATCCATGGTGGCCCAGGAATCCCAGGAGCATCTGGTCTCAGGTGAAAAGGAGCTGTGAGGTTTGTGTTCAGGAATGGTGGGAATGGATTTGGATCCCACACTTCTAGCAGAGCAGGATGTTAAGGAAAGAATCCTTATTGTGGCTTCGCAGCCAAGAAATATACTGGGATAGGAATCACATAATCACAGGGTTTCTTATATTTTTATCAATTGAAATATATTTATATTCTGCTCTCTAAAAAAGAGAAGGAATTGATATGGCTTCATTCAGCAAACGCTGTGCCAGGCTTAGATGCTCAGCGGGGGACAGAAGAGAAAAGCACACTTTCTCCAAAGCCACACCCTTTCTTGGTCTGAGGATAAGACTTTGTTTTTGAAATAGATTTGAGAGATGGGACCAGAGCAGCTTGCATTTCCTGATGTTGTGTTAAGTGTTCCTATTTCTCACTTATGAATTTGCTGTATGGGGAGTTGGTCATGCGAGTTTCATCAATTTGAAGCCAATATACTCCTCGGTTGAAACAAGAGGTCACACCAGGTGACTGGCTGGGAGCTCCTTTCTTGGAGAAATGTGTGCCTGTGCACGGATGGCAGCGGCCACCTTCTTCTCCACGAATGCATTTCCATCAGCCCAAAGGAAGCCCTCCTCTAAATTACCCTGCTTAATTGTATTCTTTCTGCACTGAATATAGTAGTGAGTGCGCATGCGCCCAGGCGCCCCTGTCCTTTTGCGTTGACTTTGCGTATGGTACCTGGTATTATTTACTGGGCATTTGCATAGACATTTCACAGGGAAAATGAACGGGTTTCCTGAGAAACCCGCATTTCCTGAGATGCAAGTGGGGTTATGAAAATCCAAATGTTGAGCAAAAGAGTCTGATTTATTCCCTCCTTCTACTTTGCTCTTCTTACCTAGTGTCAAACTTCATTGCCAGCATTGGATATTATTCTTGGATTGGCTTTCCATTAGGTAGATTCTCTACTGCCTGGCAACTCCAGTAGCCCTTCTCTACACAGGTGAGCTTCTGGAACGCTTCCTTTGATAACCCCCCGATAAGGTGGATCATTTTCTCCTCTGCACCTGGTACTTGCTTTTCTTTATTGTGCTTAATGCATTGTTTTGATAGCGATTTAATGCTTTCTTTCTCCTTACTAGATTATAAACCCTTTAAGGGCAAGGACCATGTTTTATACCTCTGTGTTCATGCTGATTAGCACAAAGATGGTTAATGCCTATTTCTTACATTTAACTTGAAAATAAAACTCTAAAGATTATTAGCTTCAAAATATTTAAAGTTTTCCTTCAGTTGCTGCAAAAGATATGTCACAGATATGGCAGGTTCCTTTTTTTTTAAGATCTTATTTATTTATTTGATAGAAGAGCAAGCTAGAGAGAGAGCATGAGAGCACGAGCTGGGGGTAAGAGGCAGAGGGAGAAGAAGTAGACCTCCCCCCAAGCAGGAAGCCCCTTGTGGGGCTTAGTGGAAGTGGGGGGGCCTTGATGCCAGGACCCTGGGATTACAACTTGAGCTGAAGGCAGACTTTTAACCCACTGAGACCCCCAGGTGCCCTGTGGTTGGTTCTTTTTTGAACAAGACTGAATACCTAAGCTTTATTCATACACACTTAGATATTCAAAAAAGCGATCTGTATATAAATGCAGAGTATATGGTATGTACAGAAAATGGCCTCAAAGAAAATACCAAAAATGGTTATCTCTGGGGAATGATGTTACAGATCATTTTTCTACATCTTGCACTATAACATGGTGAATCTGTCTTATTGTTATAATAAAGATAGTAAATATTAATATATGGCAGAAGACATATGTGAGATCTTTTCATTTGTCTCCTCCTACACGTTATGAATGCTAACAACTAAAACACAGCAGCCAGACTCAGTTCATCTGAGTTCACTGTTGTATGAAGGGAAGCTTAGGGTACCACTTCCATACAGAGCTCAGTGCTCCTGGGAAGGGAGAGAGGCAAAGTGGGCTGAATGTGATGCAGCTGGGGCAGTCTGGATCCTCTGACATTGGACACTTGTTCATTTGACACTGGACTCTCTCACACTTCTCTTCTCAACTCTCATTTCTTACAACCCGAATCACAGTGACTGACTCATGTACATCTTCATTGGTTCCTCTGAACCAGGGCCTTCTGACTTTTTTGACTGTGTCTTACAGAAGGAAAGACATTCTTTACTGTGTTCTGGTGTGCACACCTAGCCACTCTACTGCGATGCCACCATGTGGGGTAGTATTGTCACTTCATGAGAGGTACTGGGATCTCTCTATTCTATACTAGTCTAAATAAAAATACACTTCTCCATCTCCTACATTGATTTCATGTCTTGAAACTTGAAAGACATTTTTAAGAGGTTTTGTTTATTTATTTGACAGAGAGAGAGAGAGAGACAGCAGGAGGGGGAACACAAGCAGGAGAGTGGGAGAGGGAGAAGCAAGCTTCCTGCTGAGCAGGGAGCCTGATACGGGACTCGATCCCAGAACCCTGGGTTCAGGATCTGAGCCTGAGGCAGATAGTTAGTGACTGAGCCACCCCGGTACCCCGAAAACCACTGTTTGAAAGTCTAAAGACTCTGAGGTAGACAACCATGCTTTATTCATCTGTCTCTTATAATGGCTTCACACACAGAAGAAAGTCAACTGTTATTACCTATTTTTTTTCCAAGCAAAAAGAATAATCTCAAAAATCACTGCCCAAATGATGTTTTGATTCCCTGCCCCACGTTTCCTATGGTGCTGAGAACAGAGCAGGCACTGGTTCACTTAAAGACCACAGAAATCTATAAAAGATTCACATGTTTATGTCTTCGTTGAAGGAAGGAGTAAGGAAAGGAGAAAAGAGAAAAAAAGGCAGAATCAGCTATGTTTGTCCTCAAACAAAAGTTACAAGAATGAGCTGGCATGGAGACTCCCAAATGACAAGATTTGCTGAGTCTCATGTTGGCCAGCAAGAGCTCCATGTGCTTCATATTTTATCATGACCAGACAAAACATTGCTAACAGGAAAACATGCTTAAATCAAAATAGTGGTTTAAGGTAAACCAGCACTTCTCCCTTGGTCCCCAGCCCAGTCACCTAAATCCATAGCCGACTTGTCCTCTGACATCTCCAGGTATTGAAAACGAGCTAAATAGCCAGGAGCCAAAGCTTGCCCGTATCCTTATCTGCTTTTCCTCTAGCATCGACCTTAAGGATACAGCCTTGTGCATATATTAAACTTTATCCTAAACAGATTTATTTTAAAAACCTTCCCTGATGGAACTTATTCAAGCTGTACTCAACAGGTGTCATTGAGAACTTGCTGTATGTCAGGCATGATGCTAGATCATGGGAGGCAGAAAGGTAAGTGAGAGCTGAGCGGTTCTTGGTCTAGTTGACAAAGGGAGCCAAATCCATAGTAGGTTTTGCTACCATATGTCAAGTGTAACACCCTAGGTCTCATCAAAGAACCATGGATACCAAGAAATGGAGCTCACCCTTCTGCTGAGTGTGAGGGATAGAGTAGGGGGGTGGGGAGGGCTCACAGAGGAGGAGACATTTGAAGACTGGGTAGGAGTCATCAAAAGTAGAAGTTAAGGTAAGGGGCATTCAGGTGAGTGGGGACTATAAGAACTTGACTGCCAGCAGCAGGTTAATTGCAGGATACTCTGGAGATCCCTGAGTGGCTGGTGTTTTCGCTGCCTAAGTTTATGGTGTTGGTGGGGCAGGAATAAGTTGACATCAAGCTGAGAAGGAACTGGAGTACCATGGTAGGGAGTTGGGTATTCATTGAGCATTTAAACACGTACCACTTTGTCTATTCTCTAATTGTTGAGTATGTGCAAAGCCGGTCCTCTCCAGTGTTCGCGATGTGGAGTTATACAGCTGGAGGGGAGCTCAGGTTATTTTATACAAACCACTAATTTTATACATGAAGAAACAGAAGTATAAGTCATTTGGTTAAAAGGGTCTTTTCCCAGGGTTTGGAGAGAATTCAGCTTATTTGCATATAGATAGAAAGCAATCTTCCTGCTGCTGTTGTATAGACTGGCTCTTAGTCAAAAAGAAAAACAACTCACTGTTTATTTTAATTAAGCAGGAAGGAAGTGGGAGCAGGCAGTTGTAGCGATAATCTCAGTATTCAGGGCACAGAGCAATTTGGTGTAAGGGTAGCTTGGGTTTGGACACCGTCCAAGGGAACAGAGCTACAGAGGGACCAGAAGGACTTGGTAATGAGGCAATTTTTTTGCTGAAAGTAATCATAAGCGAGATCCTCTCCTGGATTCCACTAGGACATCTTTTGCCTTCAGTCATGAACAACATTCACAGGACATCTTGGGGATTTGAAATGAAATTCCCCTTAGTATACAAGAATTCCTCTGTTGGTAAAAATGAGTTTTGGGGAGGAGTCAAGATGGCGGAGAAGTAGCAGGCTGAGACTGCTTCAGCTAGCCGGAGATCAGCTAGATAGCTTATCTAAAGATTGCAAACACCTGAAAATCCATCGGCAGACCGAAGAGAAGAAGAACAGCAATTCTGGAAACAGAAAAACAACCACTTTCTGAAAGGTGTTTTCCTTTTTTTTTTTTTAAATTCTTTTCTTTTCTTTTTTCTTTTTTTTTCTTTCTTCCTTTTTGAACTTCTTTTTATCTCCTTTCTCCCCCCTCACGATTTTGGGTCTCTTCTAATTTGGTTAAAGCATTTTTTCCTGGGGTTGTTGCCACCCTTTTAGTATTTTACTTGCCCCTTCATATACTCTTATCTGGACAAAATGACAAGACGGAAAAATTCAACACAAAAAAAAAGAACAAGAGGCAGTACCGAAGGCTAGGGACCTAATCAATACAGACATTGGTAATATGTCAGATCTAGAGTTCAGAATGACAATTCTCAAGGTTCTAGCCGGGCTCGAAAAAGGCATGGAAGATATTAGAGAAACCCTCTCGAGAGATATAAAAGCCCTTTCTGGAGAAATAAAAGAACTAAAATCTAACCAAGTTGAAATAAAAAAAGCTATTAATGAAGTGCAATCAAAAATGGAGGCTCTCACTGCTAGGATAAATGAGGCAGAAGAAAGAATTAGTGATATAGAAGACCAAATGACAGAGAATAAAGAAGCTGAGCAAAAGAGGGACAAACAGCTACTGGACCACGAGGGGAGAATTCGAGAGATAAGTGACACCATAAGACGAAACAACATTAGAATAATTGGGATTCCAGAAGAAGAAGAAAGAGAGAGGGGAGCAGAAGGTATACTGGAGAGAATTATTGGGGAGAATTTCCCCAATATGGCAAAGGGAATGAGCATCAAAATTCAGGAGGTTCAGAAAACGCCCCTCAAAATCAATAGGAATAGGCCCACACCCCGTCACCTAATAGTAAAATTTACAAGTCTCAGTGACAAAGAGAAAATCCTGAAAGCAGCCCGGGAAAAGAAGTCTGTAACATACAATGGTAAAAATATTAGATTGGCAGCTGACTTATCCACAGAGACCTGGCAGGCCAGAAAGAGCTGGCATGATATTTTCAGAGCACTAAACGAGAAAAACATGCAGCCAAGAATACTATATCCAGCTAGGCTATCATTGAAAATAGGAGGAGAGATTAAAAGCTTCCAGGACAAACAAAAACTGAAAGAATTTGCAAATACCAAACCAGCTCTACAGGAAATATTGAAAGGGGTCCTCTAAGCAAAGAGAGAGCCTACAAGTGGTAGATCAGAAAGGAACAGAGACCATATACAGTAACAGTCAACTTACAGGCAATACAATGGCACTAAATTCATATCTCTCAATAGTTACCCTGAATGTTAATGGGCTAAATGCCCCTGTCAAAAGACACAGGGTATCAGAATGGATAAAAAAACAAAACCCATCTATATGTTGCCTCCAAGAAACTCATTTTAAGCCCGAAGACACCTCCAGATTTAAAGTGAGGGGGTGGAAAAGAATTTACCATGCTAATGGACATCAGAAGAAAGCAGGAGTGGCAATCCTTATATCAGATCAATTAGATTTTAAGCCAAAGACTATAATAAGAGATGAGGAAGGACACTATATCATACTCAAAGGGTCTGTCCAACAAGAAGATTTAACAATTTTAAATATCTATGCCCCCAACGTGGGAGCAGCCAACTATATAAACCAATTAATAACAAAATCAAAGAAACACATCAACAATAATACAATAATAGTAGGGGACTTTAACACTCCCCTCACTGAAATGGACAGATCATCCAAGCAAAAGATCAGCAAGGAAATAAAGGCCTTAAACGACACACTGGACCAGATGGACATCACAGATATATTCAGAATATTTCATCCCAAAGCAACAGAATACACATTCTTCTCTAGTGCACATGGAACATTCTCCAGAATAGATCACATCCTCGGTCCTAAATCAGGACTCAACCGGTATCAAAAGATTGGGATCATTCCCTGCATATTTTCAGACCACAATGCTCTAAAGCTAGAACTCAACCACAAAAGGAAGTTTGGAAAGAACCCAAATACATGGAGACTAAACAGCATCCTTCTAAAGAATGAATGGGTCAACCGGGAAATTAAAGAAGAATTGAAAAAAATCATGGAAACAAATGATAATGAAAATACAACGGTTCAAAATCTGTGGGACACAACAAAGGCAGTCCTGAGAGGAAAATATATAGCGGTACAAGCCTTTCTCAAGAAACAAGAAAGGTCTCAGGTACACAACCTAACCCTACACCTAAAGGAGCTGGAGAAAGAACAAGAAAGAAACCCTAAGCCCAGCAGGAGAAGAGAAATCATAAAGATCAGAGCAGAAATCAATGAAATAGAAACCAAAAAAACAATAGAACAAATCAACGAAACTAGGAGCTGGTTCTTTGAAAGAATTAATAAAATTGATAAACCCCTGGCCCGACTTATCAAAAAGAAAAGAGAAAGGACCCAAATAAATAAAATCATGAATGAAAGAGGAGAGATCACAACTAACACCAAAGAAATACAAACTATTATAAGAACATACTATGAGCAACTCTACGCCAATACATTTGACAATCTGGAAGAAATGGATGCATTCCTAGAAACATATAAACTACCACAACTGAACCAGGAAGAAGTAGAAAGCCTGAACAGACCCATAACCAGTAAGGAGATTGAAACAGTCATTAAAAATCTCCAAACAAACAAAAGCCCAGGGCCAGACGGCTTCCCGGGGGAATTCTACCAAACGTTTAAAGAAGAACTAATTCCTATTCTCCTGAAACTGTTCCAAAAAATAGAAATGGAAGGAAAACTTCCAAACTCATTTTATGAGGCCAGCATCACCTTGATCCTAAAACCAGACAAGGATCCCACCAAAAAAGAGAGCTATAGACCGATATCCTTGATGAACACAGATGCGAAAATACTCAACAAAATACTAGCCAATAGAATTCAACAGTACATTAAAAAGATTATTCACCACGACCAAGTGGGATTTATTCCAGGGCTCCAAGGTTGGTTCAACATCCGCAAATCAGTCAATGTGATACAACACATCAATAAAAGAAAGAACAAGAACCATATGATACTCTCAATAGATGCTGAAAAAGCATTTGACAAAGTACAGCATCCCTTCCTGATCAAAACTCTTCAAAGTGTAGGGATAGAGGGCACATACCTCAATATCATCAAAGCCATCTATGAAAAACCCACCGCAAATATCATTCTCAATGGAGAAAAACTGAAAGCTTTTCCACTAAGGTCAGGAACACGGCAGGGATGTCCATTATCACCACTGCTATTCAACATAGTACTAGAGGTCCTAGCCTCAGCAATCAGACAACAAAAGGAAATTAAAGGCATCCAAATCGGCAAAGAAGAAGTCAAATTATCACTCTTCGCAGATGGTATGATACTATATGTGGAAAACCCAAAAGACTCCACTCCAAAACTGCTAGAACTTATACAGGAATTCAGTAAAGTGTCAGGATATAAAATCAATGCACAGAAATCAGTTGCATTTCTCTACACCAACAGCAAGACAGAAGAAAGAGAAATTAAGGAGTCAATCCCATTTACAATTGCACCCAAAACCATAAGATACCTAGGAATAAACCTAACCAAAGAGACACAGAATCTATACTCAGAAAACTATAAAGTACTCATGAAAGAAATTGAGGAAGACACAAAGAAATGGAAAAATGTTCCATGCTCCTGGATTGGAAGAATAAATATTGTGAAAATGTCTATGCTACCTAAAGCAATCTACACATTTAATGCAATTCCTATCAAAGTACCATCCATCTTTTTCAAAGAAATGGAACAAATAATGCTAAAATTTATATGGAACCAGAAAAGACCTCGAATATCCAAAGGGATATTGAAAAAGAAAGCCAACGTTGGTGGCATCACAATTCCGGACTTCAAGCTCTATTACAAAGCTGTCGTCATCAAGACAGCATGGTACTGGCACAAAAACAGACACATAGATCAATGGAACAGAATAGAGAGCCCAGAAATAGACCCTCAACTCTATGGTCAACTAATCTTCGACAAAGCAGGAAAGAATGTCCAATGGCAAAAAGACAGCCTCTTCAATAAATGGTGCTGGGAAAATTGGACAGCCACATGCAGAAAAATGAAATTGGACCATTTCCTTACACCACACACAAAAATAGACTCAAAATGGATGAAGGACCTCAATGTGCGAAAGGAATCCATCAAAATCCTTGAGGAGAACACAGGCAGCAACCTCTTCGACCTCATCCGCAGCAACATCTTCCTAGGAACAATTCCAAAGGCAAGGGAAGCAAGGGCAAAAATGAACTATTGGGATTTCATCAAGATCAAAAGCTTTTGCACTGCAAAGGAAACAGTTAACAAAATCAAAAGACAACTGACAGAATGGGAGAAGATATTTGCAAACGACATATCAGATAAAGGACTAGTGTCCAGAATCTATAAAGAACTTAGCAAACTCAACACCCAAAGAACAAATAATCCAATCAAGAAATGGGCAGAGGACATGAACAGACATTTCTGCAAAGAAGACATCCAGATGGCCAACAGACACATGAAAAAGTGCTCCATATCACTCGGCATCAGGGAAATACAAATCAAAACCACAATGAGATATCACCTCACACCAGTCAGAATGGCTAAAATCAACAAGTCAGGAAATGACAGATGCTGGCGAGGATGTGGAGAAAGGGGAACCCTCCTACACTGTTGGTGGGAATGCAAGCTGGTGCAGCCACTCTGGAAAACAGCATGGAGGTTCCTCAAAATGTTGAAAATAGAACTGCCCTATGACCCAGCAATTGCACTATTGGGTATTTACCCTAAGGATACAAACGTAGTGATCCAAAGGGGCACATGCACCCGAATGTTTATAGCAGCAATGTCCACAATAGCCAAACTATGGAAAGAACCTAGATGTCCATCAACAGATGAATGGATCAAGAAGATGTGGTATATATACACAATGGAATACTATGCAGCCATCAAAAGAAATGAAATCTTGCCATTTGCAACAACATGGATGGAACTAGAGCATATCATGCTTAGCGAAATAAGTCAAGCAGAGAAAGACAACTATCATATGATCTCCCTGATATGAGGAAGTGGTGATGCAACATGGGGGCTTAAGTGGGTAGGAGAAGAATAAATGAAACAAGATGGGATTGGGAGGGAGACAAACCATAAGTGACTTTTAATCTCACAAAACAAACTGAGGGTTGCTGGGGGGAGGGGGTTTGGGAGAAGGGGGTGGGATTATGGACATTGGGGAGGGTATGTGCTTTGGTGAGTGCTGTGAAGTGTGTAAACCTGGTGATTCACAGACCTGTACCCCTGGGGATAGAGTATTATGCCTCCATCAGAAAGGATGAATACCCAACTTTTGTAGCAACATGGACGGGACTGGAAGAGATTATGCTGAGTGAAATAAGTCAAGCAGAGAGAGTCAATTATCATATGGTTTCACTTATTTGTGGAGCATAACAAATAGCATGGAGGACATGGGGACTTAGAGTGGAGAAGGGAGTTGGGGGAAATTGGAAGGGGAGGTGAACCATGAGAGACTATGGACTCTGAAAAACAATCTAAGGGTTTTGAAGGGACGGGGGGTGGGAGGTTGGGGTACCAGGTGGTGGGTATTATAGAGGGCACGGATTGCATGGAGCACGGGGTGTGGTGCAAAAATAATGAATACTGTTATGCTGGAAATAAAAAAAAATAATTAAAAAAAAATGAGTTTTGGGGTGGAGGTGGAATCCCATGTATACACCGGGTCTGAGAGTATCAGCCTCCTCCAACAGGTCCTGTTTCAATCTCCACTGGGTTGTAGTGTGAAGCGTAGTGTTTCGATCTACACTGGGATGTAGTGTGAAGATCATAGGACAATGTGACCCACGAAGAGGATCTGAAAAACCTGGAGGAATTTGAGAGACCGCTCCTCTCATCTGGCTCTTTCCTTCAAGGGCACAACCTTCTGATTTCTGTGGATGGCAAGCTCTGGGTTATAGGGCGCCATCTTTTTTTTTTTTTTTTTTAAGATTTATTTATTTGAGAAAGAGAAAGAGAGAGAGCAAGCAGAGGGAAAGAGAGACAAGCAGACTCCCCGCTAAGTGGCAAGCCCACTGAGGGGCTCGATCCCAGGACCCTGAGATCATGACCCAAGCCAAAATCAAGAGTTGGATACTTAACCAACTGAGCCACCTAGTTGCCACTCTAGGGTTCCATCTTGAGCCTAGACCATACTCATTCCAGTGACGGGAAAAGGCTCGTGTTTTTGCATGAGTGATCAAGAAGTCTATGGAGAAAGATTTCATCCTGAGGGGGGATAGAGTCTAGGTAATGAGCTAGGTCCAAGGAAAAAGCCTTGTTTCCACCAGGAGACACCTAGTCATTAACTCTGGTTCAGGAGAGATGAACCCAAAATCAAAGTCAATACAAAAGCAGAATGTTACTAAGTCTCTGGTTGGGTTGAGCTATGAACCCAGCCTCCATGTCCTCATTGTTAAGGAAGGCTGGGATGCCTTCTTAGCATGTTCAAATAAGTAATGGATGCAGTGAAAGTACCTATATTTCTAAGAATTAATACAAATGCCATGGATTCTGCAAAGACAAAAATTGATTCAAAGTTGAACAAGTAGCCACAGACATCTAGATGTCCTCATGGGCAGTACAGATCCCAACAATCACTTTTAGTCTCAGTTTGACAGGATTATAAACGAAGAGCAAGAATATGACGAAAGGTCACCGGTGGGCAGCTAACATGAGGAGAGGCACCACTTCCTCCAGAAGCCAAGAGATCGGCTTTGCGATGGAGGGACCACAAAGGTTCACACAAGCCAGTTTCTTCTCAAGTGATTTTACCGTAAAGCTTTAAGTGCTGGGTTCTATCCTAGACTGCAAGCGGGGAGGTCTAATTCTTTTCCTCATTTCCATAAAGGTCATGAACAAAAACTGCGCATGACAGCCGAGGCTTTCCGGAAATATATCAAGTATATATCTTTCCGGAAATAAATCAAGTATAAGCATTAAAGAACACAAGTGCTTCTCAATGGAAAAGAAAAAAAAAATATTTCTGCCTGCTTTCACGGTCTTACTGTTTCATTCCTGATAAGATATAAAAATATTGCCTCCAACCTATAGAACCCCTGATCTCATCCTGTGGCACTTGGTAAATTCTATACCCACGATGTACCTGCAAAGAGGACTTTCCCGCCACCTGTTGTCACTCTGGGTCAGGTCACTCCAGACCTCAGGTTTGCTGCTGGAATTTGGACTGTACTTGCAAAGAATGGATATTTGCCAAGCCTACTTTGCAATGATAAACTGTCACCTTCCCTGAGCGCTCTCAATAGGTCTGTCCGTGTCTGTAGTCCTTCTATAGCTGGAGAGGACATTGCAGATAAAGAGTTCCCATTTTTCTGCCCATGTCTGTTGAACGTGCCAGAACAATTACCATCATTCAGCCAGGAGTATAAATATATATTTTAAAGTAATATACAAAGAAAAGTAGTTCCTTCCAGTATTCTAATAGTGTATTCGTTCCCCCAAGTCAGTGGAGAGGTATTTGTAAAACACTTGGTGCCCAAAGGCTCTGTTGGAAGAGCCAGCCTTCGACACCACCTTCATGCTGCCCCCATCCTGGTCTCTCTGCCCGGGTGTGGCCACTTCTGAATTTCACTTCTCAAACAATCTGATCACAGGGGATCCAAGGATTGCAGATGAAGGGAAGACCTTAGGGCACACCTCACTGGAGATATTCCATTTAGAGACGAGAGAACAGAGAGATAGATTGGCTCCTTTCAGAGCCTCACGTGTCTCTGTTCCTGGTCATAACCCCGCTTTGGCAATGCTGCTTTTACCCCTCTGGGGGCACTTGTGGCAGAAAGCAGAGGATGCAGCATGATCCAGCAAAACCATTTAGTACACATGCCCTTAACATACAAAGTCCACATTAAAAAGAAAAATGCTAAGCACAAAGACAATTTTGAAATTCTCCTTGTGAGACGAATAAGAGGATTTTCTGCCTCCTCAGCCAACTGGTACTGAATGTTCAGAAACTGGGATGGAGAAAACAACAAACAAACATCCAGCAGTTTCAGGCATGAGAGCTGTGGAGATGACATGTGGGCAGGGTCCCCTGTGGGGCATCATGTGTCCCCCGCCATCTCCACCCACAGTGATGCCACCTGTGGCCCCATTCTCTTGTCAGTGACTCTCATCCAAGAGAGATGCGTCCCACTGAGACATTTCATTTCTGAATCTTGGGGTATCTTGTGCAATTCCACAGATCCTGCCTCAGGTTACACACACACTGCCACTGAGCGGGGAGCCATAAAGAATGATAAAGATATTTTCCAGCACTTTGCATCCATTCTCTCTCTTAATCCTTACAACAACCTTGAGAAGTAAGTATTTTAATCTCTAGTTGGCAGTTGTAGGAATAGAAACTCAGGATCTCCCCAGATATACAGAGTCAATAAATGAGCGACATGGGATTAATGGAGTTCTTTCTGAGTTGAAAATTTAAGGTGTTTCCAAGAACATGTTTCACAGATGTCGGCGTTAGATCCCAGTTTCAGAGCCTGGGTATCATTTCACCATGAAAGAGAATTCCTTGGTAGAGACACAGAGATTTTTAATATTAAGCATTTCCTAAATTCTTTAAAAGTAAAGGTGGGCACAGTATTTGAGTAGGTAGAAGGACTAATAATTACAAGAAACTCCTATATAGTTTGTCTATGTATTAGGCAAGGCTCTAACTGCTTATCATTAACTGGTCCCATGAGGGAATACTGCTGTTATCTCCATTTCTGTGATGAGCAAACTGAGCACAGAGAGGTCAAATAATTTCCCTGAGATCACACAGCTAGTAAGAGGCAGAGTTGGGTTTGAAATCCCAGGGGTTATGCTACAGAGACCCTGGTTTAGACACTCCATTGTGTGGTCCTCCCTACCCTCTACAACATGCCAACAGACTATGCACATCAAAGGAACAGGATGTGAGAGTCCGTGAGAATGGATGGCCCATGGTCTCAGCCTCACCTGTGCTGGGCTGGTGGCTGAGGGTGAGCCTGAGGCTCTTATCTGGACCCATCTCAGCATTCCCACTGCCCGGATATGATACTTGCTAAGGAGGGGCCGTCTGACCTAGTTCAGAAGAGCAGGGACGTCTGTCTAACATGGCAGAGAGCCCCACGACCTCAGTCCCCGCTGAGCCCGCTCTGACCTTCTGCAAAGTGAGACTTTTGAAGGGAAATTTGGCTCCCATCACTGATATCTTGGAGTTTTAAATGTTAGAAAGCTAGAAAAAGCAACAACAACAACAACACAGAAAATCACATTCGGCTCTTTTTTTTTTTTTTTTTTTTTTTTAAGAAAAGCGTGAAGACCCACCCAACATTACCTCGGTAGATTGTGACAACACAAATACCAAAAATTTAGGAGCTTTAATTCATTGGTTAGTGTTATTACTACATGGAAAAAAAAATGTGACATTTCAGTGTCCTCATCCCCATTCAAGCACAGAGCCTTACCTGCATCAGATGAAATGGCATCAATCTCTGGAAACTTATCTCTTTTAAACTTCTCTCCTGAGTTTGAGATTCGAGATTATATTCTCAATGATTTCATTATAAATTTGGGAAACATAATCTACTCACATTTGCTCCAATATATTCAGGTAAGATCAATGCCCACATTGGAGTAATAAACTTGTGAAAATTATATGGATTTGTTAACAAAAGAATTGATGCCAATTAAACTGCTTAGTTCAGAAAGAATGCCATTTTGGATGGTTTTGTTTTCAGCCTTTCTGAGCCATGCCCTCCTTAGGTGCGGGCATAATACAGAGGAAATACAGTTCGATTTGGCTATCAAGTTCTTGGGTGACTTTATGAGCTCCCAACTGTCCTTTTGGAAGCAGGAAAGTGACATTCTAAGTCCAGCTCAAGGAGATAAATTTTGAACAAACATGAAGTAAGTACATTTCTTCCACACTCCAGAATTTTAACTACCTTAGCAACTTTCAAGCCATTGGAAGCATCAGAAGCATTATAAACAGAATGGGGGTCCAGATGTGCCAACAAACTTGACCTCCAGCTGGGAAGTGTTTCTCTCGAGAGATTTATCTGTAAAGGCTTCTATCAGGGAACTCTGTCATCTTTTAAAATGGCTTTTTTTTAAAATTTTTTATTTGTAAAATGGCTTTTTATTGTGTCCATACCTAAAGATGGAAAATCTGAAAGACCCCAGTATCTCAAAACTAGAAAAATGGGCCTCCCCCAATGTACATGATGTAGAAATCAATTCAGTATCAAAATGACATAAAAGCAACTGGCCCAATAGGACAGAGGTTAAAGAAAAACTTTCTAAGAACAAAGTGAATGAAGAATCAGCATGTAGCCTTACCCCAAGTTGTACTGCATGTTAAAACTATAAGAAACAAACAAAACAGAGGTGCCTGGGTAGCTCCATAGGTTAAGCCTCTGCCTTGGGCTCAGGTCATGATCTCAGGGTCCTGGGATCGAGTCCTGCATTGGGCTCCCTGCTCAGTGAGGAGCCTGCTTCTCCCCCTCCCTCTGCATGCTGCTCACCCTGCTTGGGCTCTCTCTCCCTTTCTGTCAAAATTAAAACAACAACAACAACAACAACAAAAACTCTCTCTCTCCCTATCTCTGTCTCTCAAATAAGTAAATAAAATCATAAAAAAACCCATAAAAATAAAACAAACAAAATAGGACAAAATCCCCCAAACAGAAAACAAATAGTAACATGAGAGTAAGAAAAAAAAAAGGCAAATTGAAAAAGCCCCTTCAGCTGGGAGAGAAGTTCTCTCTTCTGCTTGAGTTGTGTATGAAAAGGGTCTTGACTTAGCACTGTGCTCGCCTGACACTGAATTGAGTTTTATTAAAACAGTTCCTTCAGGTCATCTAAGCTGAAGCCTGGAGGCCAGTCGGGCCTGGGCACCAGAATCTAATGAAAGTACCAGTCAGTGCTCTGGGAATACTCTCTTTACCATCAAATGACAGGAACTTCTGTGCTGACTCAGACTTTGGCCTGACCCCTTCCTTTATCACCAAGACTTATCTCGAAGGACACCCCAGCCCTTTAGGTAAATGGTCTTTCAGTTTATCTGCCCTCCCGATGTGTCAGACATGCCTGAAAACACAGGATTCTCATTTTGAGACCACTTGAAACAGGACTGTGGGGCGCCTGGATGGCTCAGTCAGTTGGGCATCTGTCTTGGGCTCAGGTCATGATCTCAGGGTCCTGGGGATAGAACCGCGTGTCAGGCTCCCTGCTCAGCAGAGAGTCTACTTCTCCTTTTCCCTCTCCCCCAACTCATGTGCACTCTCTCTTGCTTTCAAATAAATAAATAAAATCTTTAAGAAAACATGATTGCAGAATAAGACAATGGAATGTGCTTAGGTGTGTGTTAGGCGTAAGGAAAACTACAGGGTTTTAAAATAACAATTGCACAATATCATGGTAGCTGGGCGGAAAGAAGGCAGAGCCTAAAATGTGGGCTCATCCCCTTTTTTCAAAGCTCTTTTTGTATATTTATTTGATAGAGAGAGGGGGGGGTGGTTGGAGAAGCGGAGGGAGAGGGAGAATGCCCAGCAGGCTCCGCGCTGCTCACCCAGCCCTAGGCAGGTCTTGATCTCAGGACCCTGAGGTCATGACTTGAGCCTAAACAGAGTGGGACACTCAACCCACTGAGCCCCCCAGGTGCCTCAGGGTAGGTTAATTTCTATAACCAAATGGTCATACCCTAAAAAAAGATTCCTTCAGCTTTTGTCTATCTGAAGGATGACTGCTGAGAAAATATTCTCCGTTGGAAGCATCTTAAGCTCTTTGAGTATCTCATCCCACTCTTCCTGGGCTGCGATGTCTCTGCTAAGACCTACACTGATGCCTCTGTGGGGACTCCTTTGTATCAGAGAATTGTTTTCCTCTTGCTGCTTTTAAAATTCTCTTTTGTCTCTAATTTTAGACGTTTTATTATAATGTATCTTGGGGAGGATCATTTTGGATTGAAATTTTGGAGTGACCTCTGAGCTCTGTGAACCTACATATCCATCTCTCTCCCTAGATTTGGGAAATTCTCCACCAGTTTTTCTTTAAATAAACATTCTGTGCCTTCTCTTCTTCTCCTTCCCAGACTGCAGCAGTACAGACGCTGTTTCTATAAATCCCATACAACTTCTTCATTCCTTTTCATTCTTCTCTTTGTTTTTTTAGCTTTTGCTTCTCTGATTGGATAATTTCAATTGACCTGTTTGCAAGCTCATGGCTTCGTTTTTTCATTTAAGTCTTCGTTCAAATTCTCTGTTGAGTTCTCAGTTTAGCCATTGTATTCTTTAGCCCCCCAATTTTTTTTTTATATTTTCTATCTTTGGTTGAACTTTCCATTGTGTTCTAGTATTGTTTTCCTGATTCCATTAAATCGTTACCTCTGTACTTTTAGCCCTCTGAGTAGCTATAGAAGAAACATTTTGAACCCTTTGTCAGGCAATTTCTGGATCTCTATTTCTTTGGGGCCAGTTCCTGGAGGTATGCCTTATGCTTTTGCTAGAGTCATGTTTCACTCATTCTTCGTGATCACCATAGCGTCAAACGGGTGTCTGTATTTGAAGATGCGGTCACATCATTCAGACTTGATGAGCTGATTTTGGTGAGGGAAACCTTTTGTCTGTGGGTGGGAGCATGCTGCGGCCTGCTGTAATACAAGGTCTAATGGCACAGGCTGCCAAGTGTGGGGCTGGGTGTCCATACCAGGTCCAGAGGGGAAGGAGGTCTTTTGACTCAGGCTGCCAAGGACCATTGCATCAACAACTCTGTGGCCCTTTGTGAGTGTGTGGGGGTATGCAGTGGTGGCCAGGGCTGATGGGGTCCTCAGTAGGCCCAGCAGCTGGGAATCAGGGTAGGCAGCCGTGGGGGCTGAAGCTGGTGTTATATACCCACTGGGCTGTTAGTTGGGGGAGTCAAGTATAGACACACTTATAGTGGCGGTTGTAGGGCAAGTGGCAAGGACTGGACACAGCTGTAGACACACTGGCAGCTGCCGGGGGCCTTGGCTGTCAGTGTGTACTCTTGTGCCTGCCATCTCCCACTGGCCATGTGCAAGGTTGTGACGGTCCGTGACCTGAGTCAGGCTGGTAGTGCACAAGTACAGAGTGAGGGACCAGGCAGCTGCTGTGGCAGAGTTGGGGGAGGGTGCAAGAGAGGTGTCTGTGGAGGGGAGTGGAAGGAGGAGGGGAGTGGAGAGGGAAGGGGAGCAGGGACTGGGGCGGGAGAGTGGAGGGCAGCAGAGTTTTGGGAGGCTTGTATCTGGGCTTTACATGGAGCAAACCTAGTGAAATCAGCAGGGGTCTGTGGGGGCTGTGCTGGCCACTGGCATCTTTCTTCCCTTCCCTTTCTTCCCTTCCTCCCTTCCTACTTCTTTCTCCCTTTTTAATTTTTATTTCTTTGAGAAAGGGAGAGAGAGATCATGAGTGGGAAGGAAGGGCAGAAGGAGAGGGGGAAACAGGCTCCCCGCTGAGCTGAGAGCCCGATGTGGGACTCCACCCCAGGACCCTGAGATCATGACCTGAGCTGAAGGCAGACACTTCACCGACTGAGCCCCCCTGGCACCCCTGGCCACTGATTTCTTGAGTGGGAAAATTTGCTGGGTTTGTCCACAGAACAGGTCACTGGGCACCATGGTGGCTCCTGCCTTGTGGCTGTCATTCGTGGCCCCTGTTAACTTCATTGTTCCTAGCTGTCCCTAAGTGTCTCAGCTTTGCCAAATGGGTGGGGTGAAACCAAAGCAGGTCTTTGATGTGGTGTCCTGAAAGGCTGTGGAAGCTCCCCACTTACCACCTCTTCCTTTCTCAGCAAGGGGCACTCTGTCAGCTGGGGAGATCCCTCTTGACACTGGACAACTGGCTCTGGGGCTGGAGGGATGCTGGCAAAATGAGGCTGTCTTCCATTATTCCTGGGTGTGGCTATTGTCAGGGTATATACTACACTGTGACACTGAGATTCCTTAAGAGGACTCTGACAGCTCCCAGAGCTCTTTTATTTGTGGATAGTTATCTAATGGTTGATCTTTGTGGGTGGGGTCGGAGGCTGGCGTGTCCTACGCTTACTGTATGGGTATCTCTCTGCAACTTTATTACCCTTTCTGGGCCTCAGTGTCACTTTTTGTTGTTGTTGTTGTTGCTAAATAGTGAGAGCACAAGGAAGGGGCAGAGGGAGAGAGAGAATCTCAAGCAGATCCAACACCCAAATGCAGGGCTCGATCTCATGACCCTGGGATCACCACGTGAGCCAAAATCAAGGGTCAGACCCTCAACTCTCTGAGCCACCCAAGCATCCCCCATTTTGTACCATGTGAATAGTAATGGCCCTTCTTCCCAGGATGTTGTGCGGGTTAAGTGGGTATGAAGGCAATGCCTGATGCAGAGCAGGAAAAGAGCACATCTCAGCAAGTTTGCTTCTTGTGGGTCATGATAGTCATTGGGCTGGCTAGCTGCTCCTCACCGTGGCCTCCTGCTGGCCGAGTTGATGTTAGACCATAAGCCAGTTTCTCCATCAACCAAGGAAACTTGGAATCATTCAGTGTGGAGAGCCAAGGTCATACCCCCTGCAGACGGATCCACGTCTGATTCCTGACTCCATCCCTTCCAGCTCTGTGATCTTTATGGAGCCCCTTAGCTCTCCCTGGCTCAGTAAACTATGACATCACCATGATAAATGGGAAAATGTATACAAATGGAATAAGCCCATGTAGGTGCTTAAGGCATCGAACTTTCTTTCCCTGTTTCTTTCCTTCTAATAGGGTCCTGTGAAAGAGACCCCAGCTGGGTGGCTTAAGTTTTCACATTTTACTTCTAACCCAAGATGAATCCAGCCCAATGTTGGTTAGAGCTGAAATCACAGACTTCTGACATCACAGAGTTCAACTTCCTGACTTTTGTTCCCAAATGATATAATATGCATTCTGTATATTTGCGGTGAAACTTCAAAACACTATACAGCACATAGAATGAGATGTACATTGTACTTTTCTTCCTGAAGTTAATTCTCAATAATAGCTTGATGTGTAACCTTCAAGATGCTTTTTAAATGTTTGCATATATGTGTAATTATACATTCACAGACAAATGCATGTAACTTTATATATGTGAATAAATAAATTTATTTATATAAATTGTGTTTATCTCCATACTTCTATATAGCTTTGAAATTTTCTGTCAGGGGCACCTGGGTGGCACAGTAGGTTTAGTGAACCACTCTTGGTTTCAGCTCAGGTCATGATCTCAGGGTCATGGGATCAAGCCCCATGTGGGGCTTGGAGCCTGCTTCAGATTCTCCCTCTCTTCCCCTCCCTCTGCTCCCCCCCCAAAAGGAAAACAAAGAAAAGAAAAAGCAAAGGAACTTTGTCATATAAAAGGGCCTTTTCATTTCAATCTTTTAAATTTGTTTCTTTCGATTTCACTACTGCAAATAGTCACATTGTAGGTATCAAGATATAATGATGTACCAACCATTCTTTATAGAAGACTAACATCCTTCTGCTTGTAATATTTATTTATTACAAACAATACCATACCTTCATATCTACATATAGTGTACACATATGAGAGTATTTTTATGGGGTAGATTTAAGGTGGGGAATACTAGCTCAAAGGTTATTCAGTTTCTACATTTTCAGAGCTACTGCTAAATTTCCCCCAAAGGACTGACCCAGGGCAAGTTCTGCTAATAGGGTGTGAGAATGATTATTCCTCCCCATCCTCCTTCACCAGTTCCAAGTTCCATAAATCTTGTTAATTTTGCCAATCTGATGGGATCAATATGATACCGTAATTTTTGTTTGTGTTCTACTGAGTTATGACTGACTTGAACAATTTTCCTGTGCTCTGGCTCTTTGATTTTTCTTTATGAATTGCTCTTCCAAAATATTAGCCTATTTTCTCTGCCTTTTGAAAATGGTTTGTTGGGTTTCTCATTTTTTTATGAATATTGACCTTTCGTTTGTTACATGTATTATAAATTTTTTTTTCTTTTTCCTCTTTTATAAAATATTGATTATGTTGCCTTTCTTTAGCTCCTTTTTCATTTTACAGAAATGTTAACATGTTACAGAGTTAAGACTCTTGAGGGTTTTATTTTGGGTTTCCAGGTTTCCTGATTTTTTTCCCCCAAGATAAATTTTCTTTACTCCAAGGTTACATAAATATATTTTGTATATTTACAAATATTTTCCCATTTAGAACTCCAGACCATTTGAAATCTATTTTTTTAAGGGGCATCTGGGCTGCACAGTCGGTTAAATGTCTGCCTTCAGCTCAGGTCATGATCTTGGGCTCCCTGGTTCTTGGGAAGCCTGTTTTTCCCTTTGCCTTCACCCTACTCTTGTGCTCTTTCTCTCTCTCTCAAATAAATAAATAAATAAAATCTTTAAAAAAATTATTTTTCAATACGGGTGGGTATTGAACCTTGATTTTTAAAATATAAGCATTTATTTAATTTTACAACTAGAACTTATCCTTTAGTCTTTTCTGATTCCACTGCGGTGAATGACACCTTTACTTTTTCATCTTCTGTTATAAGTTCCAGAAGCCCCAGAAAGCTTACATGATTTTCCTAGAGAATCGCTTCTCCACTAGGAACAATGTTGTTTCCTGGGAACTTTCCGACCTTACCTGGAGACGTTTTTCGGTTGTCACTACTGGGGGAGGTGCTACTGACACCTAGTGGTAGAGGCCGGGAATGCCGCTAAACATGCCGCAAGGCAGGAGGTAGTCCCCTGCAAAGAATTTCCCCATTCGCATCATTGCAGCATATGAATATAGGTCTGAGAAAACAAGTTCTACTTAGAAAAGGTATATGAACATGATTTACAATCAGTTTTTAAAGTTGCTGGCTTTTGGGGGCGCCTGGGTGTCTCAGTCGGATAAGCATCTGCCCTGGACTCAGGCCATGATCTCAGGGTCCTGGGATTGAGCCCCACATGGGGCTCCCTGCTCAGTGGGGAGCCTGCTTCTCCCTTTCCCTTTGCTCCTCCCCCGTTTGTGCTCTTTCTCTCTTTCTTTCTTAAATAAATAAATAAAAATCTTTTAAAAATTGCTGGCTTTTTGTAACTGTTGATAAATCCCCCAAAAGTAGTTTTGCTTATGAGCTAATAATTACCATGATGTAGTGCCTGTTTTCCAGGTGAGAAAGAATGTGACTCTTGGCACTGACATTTTATGAGATGTTCCTTATGCTCCACCACTGAAGCATTTTATTCTCACCCGCTCTAGAACATATCTTTTGTTCCCTTGGATGACACACACATAAACTAATACGTGCTCTTTCCAAAGTACTGGCTTTGATCAGACCAGGCGGAGCTGATGTTTTCCCAGCTGACTTTACCTCCCATATTTGTTGAAATTAGACTGAGAATCATCTAATAGCTGATGCTGACTTCAGTTTCCACCCTAGACTGGCTGAAGCAGTATCTCCAGGTTTGGGATCCAGGGATTTATATTTTTATCACCCTCCAGATGGTTCTGGGGGTGAGCTGGGTTTGGGGGGGGTCACTGCTGGGCTGCACTCACAGACCACCAGCCCTCAGGGAGAGAATCACCCATTGCTGTGGGGCAAATTTTTCCAGAGTAATTCTGACCTCAGAAGGGAATTTAATCCCGAGGGTAAACTACGACTGGAGCTTTTAGGATTAAAGTTTTCCTTGTGTTCACCAGCATCGAAAAATATAGTAAAAAGATGATTCATAATAACCACGGCCTCTCTGAGATTTTAAAATATATCAGGGAAAACCATGGGGTTTGAAGAAACAAACATGTGGGTTACTTTTTATGGCTGTTAATGATAGCTTGTGTTGGTTCCATTTGCTTTTATCTCAAAGGGGATTTAAACATTAATTATCATAAATCTGGGTTGCATTTAATAAACAAATATAGCTAAGCCTAGAGAGTAAGATCACATGGATTTGGTGTGAGCGATGCCAAGAAAGTGCTGGGAGTCACCTAATGCCGCCCATGGAGGGGGTTCTCAAATAGACTGATAAAAGGACAGAGAAGTTTTGCTTCCAGGGTCTCCCAATCCGAGATAAAAGAGGTCTGAGAATAGCCCGAAAGGGCTTGAACTTCCAAGATGGCTTCAATGAGACCATTGAACTTGGCAGTTAGAAAGCAACAGCAGGGGTGCCTGGGTGGCTCAGTGGGTTAAAGCCTCTGCCTTCGGCTCAGGTCATGATCTCAGGGTCCTGGGATCAAGCCCCACATCAGGCTCTCTGCTCAGTGGGGAGCCTTCTTCCCTCTCTCTCTCTGCCTGCCTTTCTGCCTACTTGTGATCTCTGTCTGTCAAATAAATAAATAAAATCTTTAAAAAAAAAGAAAGCAACAGCAGATGGTTTTCTTGAATACTTTAGACTTTAGCATTCCCAATTCTTTTAGCTTTTAAGGGATCCATTATATGTAATATTAAGATAGTTTCCTGGAGAGCATGTCAAGGAAGGAAGAGAAATTTGAAGTGAATAATTGACAAAAATGCAGTATATGTTTGCAAATCATGAAGATATTTGTCATGAAATAATTAGTTAAAAAAATAAATCTGAGCCCTAGCTAAACATAGTTCCCCGCTGTCTGGGTGTAGAGGCAGGGGAGCATTTTGGTGAAATAAAGTGAAGGGTAGGGGCTACCTGGGTGGCTTAGAGGGTTAAGAGTCTGCCTTTGGATCAGGTCATGATCTCCAGGTCCTGGGATTCAGCCCCATGTTGGGCTCCCAGCTCAGCAGGGAGTCTGCTTCTCCCTCTCCCTTGTGCTCGTCTGTCGCTCTCTATCAAATGAATAAATAAAATCTAAAAAAAAAAAAAAGGAAAGTGAGGGGCAGAATCCAGAGTATGTCTGAGGACCCTGTAAACCCCAGGAGCCTGGTAATTGATGTCCATCAATTGATATCCATCTGGCATCCTGGTGATAAAGTCTGGCTGATAATTGCATAGTGTTGCAAAGGAGGGGTATTTTTTCCCATGCATATTACCCACAGGGAAAATTAGGGGACCCAAGTAGCTCTGATCTGAGCACTGACTTCTCTCCTTCTGAAGCCACATCCAGAGTGCATGCATTCTGGGGTAAGGGGTCTGGGCTAGTGATTGCAGGTTTATGGTTTTTGGAGAACACCAATAAGGAAAAAGGAGGGTCTTAGGACTTTCACATCTGATATAAGTCAGCAGGCAAATAAGTGTGAGTATTGAACTTAAAGTACCTAAAACTTGTGAACACATTTATACAGGTAAATAGAGATAGTAGTCATCAGAGGTAGGATTCAACCACTTGAGAATGCAGATAAGTAATTTAGGAGCTATCCAAATCAGTGCCTTTGTCCTCAGCTGTATTTTTTCCTCCTAATTAGGAAAAATCTCTACTTTGTTTTGCCATAAGGCCTGAAGTTCCACTGATAAAAAGGAACTTGGTTAATGAGGCATTCTAGGGAAGTGGCGGGAGCACTGGAGTGGGAGTCAGGGTTCTGGGGCCCCTGGAAAAGCTAGTTTTGTGACCCCGAGGAATTCACTTCCCCCATATAGACCCTGGAATCTATACAATTTCGTTGAAACCAGATCAGTAGTTCTTTTTTTTTTTTTTTGCCATAACAGTATTCATTAATGTTTCACCACACCCAGTGCTCCATGCAATCCGTGGCCTCTATAATACCCACCACCTGGTACCCCAACCTCCCACCCACCCGCCAATCCAAACCCCTCAGATTGTTTTTGAGAGTCCATAGTCTCTCATGGTTCACCTCCCTTTCCAATTTCCCCCAACTCCCTTCTCCTCTCTAACTCCCCATGTCCTCCATGCTATTTGTTATGCTCCACAAATAAGTGAAACCATATGATAATTGACTCTCTCTGCTTGACTTATTTCTCTCAGCAGATCATAGTTCTCAAAGTATTTTGTTAAGTCTGGGTTCTGTAGAAGGGCTTCGAGAAGTCTGCCAAGGGAGGCATTCAATTTTGTTTTCGAACATAATTTTACTCATTTAAATAACTTTGCTTCCCAGATAATCGCAAATGTCTATTTGCATATCAAAGTTCACATAAATAGCCATATATTCATTAAGTTATGCTAGAATGTCCTATGCTATCTTATACAATTGAAGAGAATTGACTTTGTTTGAAACTGCTTAATGGTTTAACGACAATTATGACTTTAAGTACTTTTGTGTGCAGATGTTATCATATCACTTACCTCAACATAAAGCCAAGACTGAGTCCCTGGAGTACTGTGGCTTATAAAAACTCCTAATTCTGAGGATTATCAAGGTAATTTTATCTTTACCTCTTCATAATGGCAGAAGGTCATAAAAGTGAATTTTATCTGATAAACTTAGACTAAGCATCTACTATTCATTGATTTTACACTTGTCAGAGCCTTAGGTCCTATTTTTTGGTTTGAAAAGATTTTTTTTTTTGTCCTATAACGGTTTTAACATCAAGGGGGAGATGGTTGTATAATCTCTCCTTTGACGTTTAAAAATTTTTTATTTTAAAATATACTTTATTTCTTGTTTTTTTACTTTTTTTGAGGGGGGAAGGAAAGGAGCAGAGGGAGCAAGAGAATCACCAGCAGACTCCATGCCCATTGCGGAACCTGATGTGGGGCTCGATCTCCAACCCTGAGATCCTGACCTGAACCAAAATCAAGAGTCAGACACTTCACCAATGGAGCCAGCCAGGCGCCCCCAAGTTGATGTTTTAAAAGTGATCACATTTATAGGAATACACATATTGAGGCTGATGAAAACCTAGAAGATCATCTAATTTATTTTATAGATAAAAAGGCCCAGAAGAATGAAACAATTTGCTGAAATATTTAATATCAGTCTCCACATGATGAGGGCCAAGGCAGGCAAGGAGCACTGAAGAATGCAAAGTGAGAGGAGGAGGAGAGAGGAAGTAAGGTAGAGACAGCTCCCTCTGTCACTTCACTGGGATTCAGGGGACATCCTAGCCACATCCACTGGGATGCTTTAAGAGATTTAAATAGGAAGTGTCTCTGGATTCAAAAGTTGGTTCTTCTTCCTATGAATTCTTGCTTGGGGATTCTGCCCATGTCCAGAACATAGCAGCCTACCTCGCCCTGGTGCTAATGTTAACATAGATCATTTCTAGAAGATTCTCCCCAAGGGTTCCTGCCTTGAAACATTGATTTGATTGTCTATAATATGCCTGGTATAGCTCATCAACAGGGACTATGAAGCCTCTCCTTCCTCACATCAATAAACACCAAACAAATAAAACAAACATCAACAACAACATATCCAGAAACTCTACAGTCTTAAAACAAGTTCCTTAAAAATATAGAAAAAAAATTATTCATGCTTTTTCAAACCCACAATGTACCTACTGAATGATAGAACAACTGAGGAACATGAAAGACTAGAAGTATCATTGAGTCTCTTTAAAAAAATTTTTTCCAAAGGGGTGCTTGGGTGGCTTAGTGGATTAAGCCTCTGCCTTTGACTCAGGTCATGATCTCAGGGTCATGGGACTGAGTCCCACATCGGGCTCTCTGCTCAGCAGGGAGTCCGCTTCCTCCTCTCTCTGCCAGCCTCTCTGCCTACTTGTGATCTCTCTCTCTCTGTCAAATAAATAAATAAAATCTTAAAAAAAATTTTTTTTCCTAAGGCCATTTTTTTTATTTTTATTTATTTATTTTAATATATTTTTTAAAGATTTTATTTATTTGAGAGAGAGAGAAAGAGTGAGAGAGAGCATGAGAGGGGAGAAGGTCAGAGGGAGAAGCAGACTCCCCCTAGAGCTGGGAGCCCGATGCGGGACTCGATCCCAGTACTTCAGGATCATGACCTGAGCTAAAGGCAGTCGCTTAACCAACTGAGCCACCCAGGCACCCGTAAGGCCATTTTTTTTTTTAAAGGGTAAGCATGGGGATGTGTGGGTTCAGTTATGGAACCTGGAAATCCCAACTGAAACCTCAAGGAAACCTAGCAAGGAATCCCATCTAACAGAAGCATCAGGAATGGTGGAATCTGACAGCCCTGGTTTCAAATCCCAGCACTGCTCTCACCACCTGTGCACTCTTGGGCCATATTCTGATTTTCCCTTTTCTTACTTATATATAAATAATAACACCTTCCTTTCAGCATTATAGTAAAACCTAAAACCCATTTGTGAATGTGTATGTGCACGCACACACACACACACACACACGTATGAGGTGCACAGCAATGTGCCTGGCATCTAGAAGCTTCCTTAATATGTCATTGCTATTTATTGCCATTCTTATCACGAGATTGAATACCAATTTTTAGGCTTGATGCAGAGAAAACCCAAAAGAAATCAGATTACTTGGACATTTTCTGCCTTACATTTCAGTTAAAGTACATAAGGAGCCTGGAGCAGGCAATCCTGACCGACCTCTGACCATAGTCTCTAGCAGTTCAGGTTTGCGAGGCTAGGTGTGGGCAGAGTTGCCTGATCCCCACCCCATGCTGGGCGGCTCTGGTCGCCTCTGGGTTTGCCAGGACAGCACTTGACAAAGAGGGTATCTGGAAGTTCTGCCTCTAACAACCTGCATAGACAGCTGAGGCAGAAATTGACTTTGTGGCTTTACAATCTGATCATCTGTGTTGATTATAATGCACAGGTCTCTTTCCATCTGAGGGCATACCCTGCGACTTTTATGATAAAGGCCAAGACTTTGGAAAGACTTGGAAGGAGCTTCTCAATGAGCCACAATGAGGGCTGTCCACCTGCTACACCTTTCTGCAACCAGAAAGCACTGACCCGAGAAGTATTTATAAATTCATCTAAATATCGTAGGAAAAACAAAAACAAAAACCCTCACCTATTTTTTTGTCCTCTTTAGGAATTACTCCATTTCCAGAGCATCTCTTTCTGAGCTTTTTCTTTCTCCAACACAAGGTCAAGAAGAAGGCAAATATGTTCTCTCGTTTAACACATAAAATAGGAAGAAAGACTTTTCTCACTCTTTTCCCCAAAAAAGGTCACTACTTATTTCCCTTTCTTTTATTCACTCAAACTTGCAATTAATTCCAGAGTTAAATACATTTTTAAAAGATTGTATTTATTTGAGAGAGAGAGAGCACAAGCGGGGAGAGGGAAGGACAGAAGACCAAACAGACTCCATTCCCAGCTTGGAGCCAGACCTGAGGTTCCAGCTCACAACTCTGAGATCATGCCTTGAGCCAAAACCAAGAGTTGGATGCTCAACTGACTAAGCTTCCCAGGTGCCCCCACAATGAGATATTCTTCATTCAGAAATTTATTTCTAGGACCCATTGGTGACAAACAGAAATAGCATTAAGTGACCAGGTGAGGGAAATGGTTACAGAAAATCTAGTTCAATCTCACAGCAGAGTACTACTCAGTCATTACAGATCTATTGTAGCAAGATAGTAACATGTTTACAATATGTTTCAATGGGGAATATAAAGGCTACTAAATAATATTTACTGAATAGAAGTAAGACCAGAAAGAAATCTTTCAAAATGTGAACCAAGTAGCTTTTGGCGGTGAGAATTTTGGTTATGTATTATTTTCTTTGTTAGGATGGTAAGGATTTTGGTTATTTATTATTTTCTTTGTTAGTGTCTATTTTCTAAAATGTCTATAATAAACAGATTTTACTTTAACAAAATAAATTTTGTTTGTTTGTTTGTTTTTAATTTAAGAGACTATTCCCAAGCCTATTTTAATCCAGAGAAAGGCAGTGCAGTTTGGGAGCAGAAAGAACCACAGGGATGGCCTATCTCAGAGCAGGGTTCATTTGCTTAAGGAGGGCTGATTCCAGAATGTTGTCTTCCTTGAGGACTGAAGCAGGAGAGGAAGCCAGACACTAGTCACACACAGCTTCCCCTGTCACCTAACAACCAGCTTCACTGCCTCAGGCCCCAGTTCTTCCGCAGCTGCTTTAATCTATGGCTACCTTTTCCCCTGTCGAACCAATGGAGCTCCTTAGGCACTGTTTCCCCAAGTGTGGGCTAGACTCCCCTGGGACTATGGGAGATTTTAGTGGCTGCAGGCTACTAAATCATTCAGAGGAGTTAAATGACACAGAATCACAGGATGGGAAGGTCAGTTCTTATTGCCACTGTAACAGACGACCACAAAAGTTATGGTTTAAAGTCACATACATTTATTCTCTTACGGTTTTGAAAACCAAGATCAAGGTCAGGGAGTGGAGATCAAGGTGCTCATTGGGCTGCATTCTTTATGAAGACTTCTGGAGAGAATCTGCTTTCTTATGGTTCCCAGTTTCGAGGGGCTGCCTGCATTTATCGACTCCAAGTACATCACACTATTTCCGGGTGTTTCAAGCTGTATTTCTTTTCTCTGACTTTGACCTTCTTGCCTCCTTGTCATAAGAACCCTTGTGCTTCCATTGGGTCCACCCAGATAACCCAGAATAAAAATTCTCACCTCCAGTTTCCTAACGTAATGACGGGTACAAAGTCTCTTTTGCCAAAGAAGGTAACACGTTTGCAGGCTTCTGGGATTAGGACTTGGACATCTTTGGGGGGCCATTATGCATCCTATAATGTCTCCCTATCAAATTTCTTTCAACCTTCTGGGACATAGTGTTGGCTCAGTCAGGAGAGCATGCAGCTCTAGGTCTCAGAGTTGTTAAGTCCAAGCCCCGCATTGGGTGTTGGCATTATTTAAAAATAAAACCTTAAGAAAATGTCTTTTCTTTCAACCTTCTGAATGTCACAAGGTGAGAGTCTAACTTTGGCTTATGTCTTTGTTTCTAGCCATTGCTCATCTCCCTGGCAAAGAGCGCATTTAACAAGAAAATAAGTTTTTAAACTCTAGTGCCCTGACAAGCCATGGCATCTGTTTTGTCACCAGTTATGTTTTGTGCTGTTATTATGTTTCTGGTGACTTTCAAGTTTTGGCAAATTATACCTCTCCTTCCATTTATAGTAGCTGCAGGAAGTTTCTTTCTTTCTTTCTTTCTTTCTTTCTTTCTTTCTTTCTTTCTTTCTTTACTTCTTTCTTTATTTCCTTAGCTATACCCATTCAGCAATCTCTCACCAAAATGACTAGGAGGAGGAATGCCCAACAGAAGAAAAGTACAGAGGATGGACCTTCTGCAACAGAGCTAATGGCTATCAACATAGACAATATGTATTTTGATTTTATTTATTGATTTGAGAGAGACAGAGAAAGAGCACAAGCAGGGGCAGTGGGAGAGGGAGAAGCAGGATTCCTGCTGAGCAGGAAGTCCCATGTGGGACTCGATCCCAGGACCCCGGGTTCATAACCTGAACTGAAGAAGATGCTTAACTGACTGAGCCACCCAGGCACACCAACAGGAAGTTTCTTTAAAAAAAATTACAAGAATTGATTCTGAGACTTTTGAATAAGCAGTATTATGGATGGCATGCAGATATAGCAAACATTGTGAATGAGAAATGGGAATGACAAAAGCTTGAGAAGTATTGCCTTGGGTAGAACACCACCCTACTTAAAATTAAGGAAGGGTTTGGACATTCAGGCATGACTCTGCTCTGTATGAGGCCTCCCTTGAGGAATGTGATAGAACTTCCTTTCTGCTTCCAGGCTTCTGGCTGGCTTAGACCATGGAGCCCACAACTCTTGATCTCAGGATAAGTTCGAGCCCCACCTTCAGTGTGAGGATTACTTAAAAATAAAAACCTTAAAAAAAAAACACAATCTCCATTCTGCATCTTTGACAATATGTTCCCTACATTCTCTATAGAGGATGGGTCAACAAGATTGGGAGATAGACCTTCTTCTTCATTCAAGAAGAATGCCAATCAGCAATGGGGTATGGTTTATTGGGCATGGGTTATGGTCAAATCTCCTTGCAAATATTGCTGAGAGCTGAAGGTAAGTTCCTGTGCTCATGTGGTTCTCTCTCTGGTGGCTGATGACAGATGAAGACAATTTAGACAGGAAAGAGCTATGTCTGTAGATAAAGGAACCAGAAGGTGCTTTAGAGTTCAAATAGTCCTATCCTTTCAGCTTGGAGGTAGAGGGGAGAGGGTAAGGATGGAGGAGATGGCAATGGAAGGGTCAAGGAACTTTTTATGGTGAAGACAGTTTTCCCTCAGGGACTTTACCAGGGATTTTCCCAAGAAGATTTTGGGGTGGGAACTTCATCATTTTTTCCCTGCTGGCAACCCCAGTACCATGAGCATCTCCTGAGTACTGACCACTTGCCAGATTGTCTCAGTGATAGGTGATACAAAGCTAGACTTTAATTTTCTCTCTGTTAAAATCACATGTCTTAGATTATTGGTCTTCTCTTAATAAAAGATGATAAAATGGTTTTTGTTTACCTTTTATGTAATCTGCCTCAGAAGCAAATATTCTGTGTCTTTTTAAATACTTCCTATACTTCATGTTGTCTTTATCAGATCTTTGATTACTTAGAATAACTGAGGTTTTTTCCATATGAAAAGAGCTAAGCTGTTTTTTGTTTGTTTGTTTGCAACTATAACTTCTTCCTATATTGCCTTTTGAAACCTTAAACTGTTGGAAATAAGGGTATGTAATACACCACTGCCTAAAATTCCATTTAAAGAACCCACAATATTAAACAATGTTTATAATATTTGCATTTTTCTAATTTTCTATCATACTCATGTACTTTTAGTAATATAAATCATATTATCTTACTAGAATATTGAAACCTATGTAGTTTCCATATATCCCTGTGGCAAATCTCGCTGCATAGGTAGTTAACAGTTTTTCCTTTCTTCCATTTCAGCCCTGATTTTTTGGCCTCTGTCTTCTGTGTTTGGAGCTTTGTCGCCCTATATGGCTAATGAGAGTCCAGGTCCTGAGTCCAGGACCAGGTGTTTTTACTTATAGCAGAGTTTCCAGAGATCTTTCTTTGGGGAGGGGTATGGTGGCAGGGCATGGAGGTCATTTGCTAGCGTTTCTCATTTTTTTAAAAAAATATGGAATGCTTCATGAATTTGTGAGGCATTCTCCCCGCAAGGGGTCACGCTAATCTTCTACTGTCCCAACTCTAGTGTATGTGCTGCCCAAGTAAGCACTTAAAATGCTTATTTTGATGAAACTGAAGGGCACATAGTATTCCAAAAATACTCAGCTCAGTTGAGTATTTTTTTCCCCCAGCTCAGTTGACGGGTTTGGTTAAGGAAGCAATTTGCACACAGGTTAAAAATGACAAAAACAAAACAACAAAAACTAACAAATAAACAGAAACAGAAAGAGACCTATAAATACAGGGTATGAGCCGAGAGGTTGTCAGAGGGAAGGGGTGATAAAATGGGCAAAAGGCATGAAGCAGAGTGGGAGACACAGGCTTCTAGTGATGGAATGAACAGGTCCTGACAATAAGAGACACAGCTCGGGGTACAGAGGGCCTACAATACCCCTGGATGTTAACAGATGGAAGCTATGCTTGTGAGCATAACATAAGGCACAAGCATAAGGCTAGGCTTTGAGTTACTATGTTGATACCTGACACTGATGTAGAATTATGTGTCAACTAGGTTTAGATCAAGAAAATTTTTCAGTGGTGGGGCTCCTGGGTGGCTCAGTGGGTTAAAGCCTCTGCCTTTGGCTCAGGTCATGGTTCCAGGGTCTTGGGATCGAGCCCCGCATTGGGCTCTTTGCTCAGCAGGGAGCCTGCTTCCTCCTCTCTCTCTCTCTGCCTCCCTCTCTGCCTACTTGTAATCTCTGTCAAATAAAATAAATAAAATTTTTAGAAAAAAAAAGAAAAATTTTCAGTGACAAACAAAGGTAGGAGTTACTGAAAAGCAAAGTATTGGTGCCTTTATACTTCACCAAAAGTTTTAATGATGGCACAGTATTATTGTCATGTTTCTTTTCATTTGGACTGTCTCTGTGGGGCTGCGATGATGCTGATGGAGATGTTGAGATCAGAGACCCTCTCACATCGTGGTACTGGCTGGGGGACTATTTCATAACCACCAAGGTGTGAGTACCAGGAATCTGTTTTCACTGGACCCCAAAGCACTTCTTAACTTCCAAAATGGAAACTATAGTGGGGCCACACCCTGGATATTTCTCAGCATTAAAAAGGAGCAAATGCGATACACTTTAACAGTTAACAGTTTGGATGGCTCTGAAGCGAGTGAAACAAGCCACTATCAAAAGGTCACATACCACAAGATTCCATTTACACAAAGTTATGGAGATGTAGAACAGATTAGAGGTTGTTCAGATTAAGTTCAAGGAGGGCTGGGGAGTGGTGGGTGTGGTTGTTAACTATGCTGGGAAAGCTGGAGGGAAATTTTTGTGGTGATGGGCCATTCTGTATCTTAATTGTGGTTGTCTTACACAATCTACACCCATGATAACACGGATCTCTCTCTCTCACACACACACATGCACACACGGGGGAGCATAGCAAGGTCTGAATAAGGTCTGTGGATTATACCAAGGTCAACTTCATGGTTTTGAGAGCACACTCTAGTCATGTAAGGTATTACCTTTGGGGGAAACAATGAAAAGTATGTGGGACATTTCTGTACTATTTTTGCAATTTCACAGCCATCTATATTATTTCAAAATAAAGATTTTAAAAAGTTAAAATATTTTTAAGATTTTAAGAAACACCTAGCTCCTTTTCTCAAGCTACTTTGATTAGGGAGATAGACTAAAGAGATAATTCAGGAGATGATAAAAAGTGATTTAGCAGAAGTATTCATTTGGGGGCGTGAAGTTCAAGGAAATCTTTTCAGAAATGGTTTTGTTTGAGCCAGACCTTGGAAGGTGTGGATGAGCTTTGCATAGAAGGACTACCGGGGAAGTGGTCAAAGGCCCTAGGTGATCAGATAACTTCCTTGTTCTTTGATTAATGAGTCTTGAAAACCATTATTTCAGTCCAGTTTCACCTCTCTGAAACTAATTATGCCTCCTCAAAGAAACTCACCAAAGACTTTACATGTGACATGGAGTTGTACTAGAAATTAATGTTATTATTTTCCTTGTTCTATACAAAATATTAATGGGATATTCAGGCTTGAGAAAGTATAGTTCCCCAGAGAGTCTGTTATGGGGTTGTGAATTTCCTGCTTTGTGTAAATGCAAGGGTAAGAAAAAAAAAAAGGAGAAACGTCAAATTTTTGATAACTTTATATTACAAAGTCTATAACCAAATTCAGCATCAGTGGATTGCTAGATTCTATGCTTCCTCGGAAGCGATTCTGGAATTTCAGACAAAGTGATGAAAAATGTGTTATAATTGACCTGACTAGCTATCTTCTACTCATCTAAGTTTTTTATGCAGCCTATTGAGATCTAACTGACACAAAACATTGTGTAAGTTTAAGATACACAATGTGATGACTTGATACACTTAGGTGTTGTGAAGTATTTGCCACAAATAAGATTAGCACATCCTTCATCTCACACAATTATTCTTCTGTTGTTATGGTGAGAACACTAAATCTCTCATAGCAACCTTTAAACACATAATACAAGATTGTTAACTATAGTCGCCATGCTGGAATAGAGCCCTAGAACTTGCCATCTGAGCTAAAAGTTTGTGCCCTTTGCAACATCTCTTCATTTTCCCCTCAGCAAACCCCCCACCCTGCAACCACCATTCTACTCTGTTTCTTATGAAAATAACTAGATGATGCAATGCATTTCTTTCTCTGACTTCTCTCACTTAACATAATGCCCTGAAGGTCCATCTGTGTTGTCCTAAATGGCAGGATTTCCTTCTTTATGGCTGAGTATTATTTTACTCTGTGTGTGTGTGTGTGTGTGTGTGTGTGTGTGTGTGTGTGTACTATTCATCCATTCATCTGTCAATGGACCCTTAGTTTGTTTCTATATTTTGACTGTTGTGAATACATTTAAAAAAATTGTTTATTTACTTGACAGAGAGATCACAAGTAGGCATAGAGGCAGGCAGAGAGAGAGAGGGAAGCATGATCCTTGCTGAGCAGAGAGCCTGATGTGGGTCTCAATCCCAGGATCCTGAGATCATGACCCAAGCCGAAGCCAGAGGCTTAACCAACTGAGCCACCCAGGCACCCCTGTTGTGTATAATTTGACATTGAACATGGAAGTACATATATCTTCTTGAGACAGTGATTTTCATTACTTTGGATATATACCCAAAAGTAGGATTGCTGGGTCATAGGGCATTTCTGTTTTCTCATCTCATTTTTATGGTTAGAGTTTATAAAAAATACAACAACCTCCCTACCTCCCAAAACTCCAAGGCACTTTCTCATATCTTGCCTTAATTTTCCAAGTAATTGTGGTCTAGGGTAGTACAAACATGATTTTCTCTATGGTGTCACAATGACATTTATATACCATTTGGACACATTTATACAGATACATACTATTAGACATCTGGGATTAAAATCAAGATTCCTTCACTTGTGCAATCTGAGGAAAATCTGGCTTTTATATCGCATTTTTCTCTATGTCTCATGTGACCATAGTTCTATTCTATAAGCTTATAAGTTTTAAATGAGGGATTTCCTATAAAACTCCTAGCAAAAAATGAACTATTATTCAGACCTATCATAGTCAATGTATTTGCTACCATATGCAGAGCAAAAAAGCTAAAAAAAATTAGTGGTATTAGTAAAAAGTGTTCTTTCCTTCTGTACTTCATAGCTTATTGATTTAAAGCAGAAAAACTTAGGGTATTTTAAAACACACTTTTTCTTGAAATGTAATGCACAAATCAGAGAAAGTGCACACATTGCAAAGGTATAGATTGATAATTTTTTAAAAGACTTTTTCATTTGTCCAAAAGAGAGAGCACACATGAGAAGGAGGAGCCACCAAGGGAGAAGTAGGCTCAGCAGGGAGCCTGATGTAGGACTCAGTCCCAGGACCCTGGGATCATGACCTGAACCCAAGGCAGATGCTTAACCAACTGAGTCACCCAGGTGCCCCGTCTGTATGATATTCTTTACAGCAATGTGGGTAATTACAAAAGATCCTAATCCATCTGAATCTCTGTGGATTATGAATTTACACATAGTCTATAATAATATTCTAAGTGAACTGATTGATAGAGAAAGATCTCCAAGATATATTAAGTGATCAAAGTCAAATGTGAAGAAGTAGGTATAGTATGGTACATTTAGGTGAAAAAACCCAATGTGTTCTATGAATCTATTTAAGAATGTTCACTACCATCCCTAGAAAGTCTTCAAAAACACTGTAAGAAAGAGTTGTCTTTTGAAGGGGAGACTGTGGGGCCTGGAGCCAAGGCAGGGAGAGGGACATACATTTTATTATATTCCCTATTTTCATCTTTTGAGTTTTGTGCCTGTCTATGGTAGGATGGATTCTTTCCCACTTCTGTACTCCCATATCACAGCATTCTGGGTACATGTTCTTTGTCCTGTAGTTTGAGCCTCCATCCCCATAGGCGAGGCTGACTACCCCACCCCACTGGGGACAGACCTGGCTTTGTGACTGGAGGCAGGGAAAAGTGTAGGAGCAGCCGGGCAGCCAGCAGAGTTGTAAACACGCTGCTGTGATTTAGCTAGTCCTCTCTTGCTCTTGGGATCTACCCTGGGAAGAACAGAGTCCCATTAGCTGCTCGTTCCAGAATGAACTGGCATGTGCATCAGACCAGGACCCATCCCACAGGGTTGAGCGGGGTTATGGTGATCCCAGTGCGAGGCAGAGCCACCCCAGTCAAACCACAGGGCTGTGAGCATGAAAAAGGAATGTTCGCTGTTGGGAGCCAGTGGGCTCCTCATGACTGTTTGCTGCACAGTGTTACTATAGCAATAGCCGAGTTAGATAAATCCTCTTAGGAGCTCTCTCAACTGAACTCCATGTAAGTAGTTTCCTATAGGAACCAGTGCCTCTTTTCTCTCTTGTAGGTATCTTAACTGATGCCCAGTGCCTCTGAAATAGGCCTAACAAATAGGCTCATCTATTTCGGTCACATCTTCCCCCTCCTTCCAGTTGAACTGTAAGCTTACTAAGAGTTAGATGTTTGTTCTCAGACTTACTTATGCCTCTTCTATTTGTTATAATTGTTATATTATTTAATACATTTTGGTTAATTTGGCTAAATGTGACTTTGAAAGGCTGTATTGTTTGTATGAAAACCACATTTTTACTGGGCGTTATACACAACTAATAAATTATTGAACACTACATCTTAAACTGATGATATACTATATGTTGGCTACTTGAATTTAAATTAAAAAAAATAAAAAAGAAAACTACATTTCATTCTTCAGAAGAGTTCCATAAAACTCACTTAAAACTGATAAACTTGGATAGTATAATCTTGGTAAATAAAAGTTATATAAATATGGATGGATTTGCACTTCAAATGGCTTCCCAAGTGTATTAAAATTGTTATTCTTTTGAAAGACATTAAAATTAATGTTAAAAATGATGAGGTATGAATTATTTATTAAAGAATGATTATGTGGTATTTGACATCCAAAAGACCCTGGTCCAACATTCAAATATTGGGGGGCTAACATACATTACTTTTTAAAAATTAACTGTGGGAGGTATGTTCATTCCTTGAGGGATGTAAACAGTTGTCCATTAGTGACATCTTCACAGAGGCTAAAGAACTTTTCCAAGTTTCCACTGCTCAGGAATCTAGAAACGGACACAAAACTTCATGCTGCTCTTGGAACTCTGTACTAAATCCTTGAATCAATGTCTGGCATCATTTAGAGAATAAAATAGAGCAAGACTTGGAATATTCCTAGTGCCCCGCGCAACATGGGCTTTCTGGAAGCCACTTTAAATGTCATTTGGGTACAAGCAATAGTATAAATCCCACTTTGACCACGAAGACACTGCTGGTGATCAGTTTAACTTATCTTTAGGGCAAGACATGAGAGATTTACTTCTTATGTGTTGTATCTTCAGAATAATCAGTAATTCAGCATATCCTACCTAGTCCTTCATGGGAATACTTCCATTTTGTTAGTCTTTTCCAGTGTGATGTCCTCTTTCCTACTGGCTGTGGGCCGGAGCTTATTTTCATGGCCTGTTTACAGATGGCCATCATGTCTCTGGCCCTAACGGTGATTACAGGTAGGTCATAAGATCACTGCCTCCCCAAATATATTCCCAAATGGCTGCCTTTGCAAAGTCTCTCCTTTTAAGAAATTGACTTTAATGAGGAAAGAAAAAGGCCTCTTTGAACTACTCTCCCATGGGCATATTTCACAGAGGTGAAAAATGGGGCCTCCCCTGACTGAGGGGGGAAGGTTGGAGATTTCTCAGCTGGTGAGCAACACAGTTGAAATAACTCCTAGCGGGGATGGTGGGTAAGGGAAATCCTTAGCAACACAAATGAGTGGAAGGACGCCAGAGGAGGCCTCCCTGCTGATCAGTCTCTTTCCCAAAGCCTCCCCTGGGCTGGCAAGCAACTTTTAACAAAAAGGAATTCCTTGCCATCAGGAATATGACTTCATCAAGGCTATGATTTTACTATATACTCGCTGGGGAGCATCCAGGCCCCAGATGAAATCGAAGTGGTTCCAGTCAGGCAAGAGGTCGAAGTACTGGACATTCCTGATTTGGGGGATTACCCTGACCACATCCCAGAACATCACAAGGCCATCATGGCCCCCAGCCCACATAGCAGTAGGCACCTTCATGGCAGTCAAGTCATAGAGCGGGGGACGGCTCTATGGAAGAGAGAGAAAGAGCATTTGTGAGTGAAATCTCCTCACGGCAACTGCTGGGTTCAGCTACTGGGCTCAGCATTGACTACAAGTGCAGCTCTGTCAGGCACTGAGGGAAGTAGAAAGAACACCTGCAATGGTCTGCATCTTCAAGGAGCATGAAGGAAGGACGTAAGATAGGTCAACAGACATTTGCCTACAAAGTAGGGTATGTTAAATGCCACTAAACACTCCCCAAATACAATGGCAGTGAAGGTGAAGAAGACACAACTTCTGCCTGGGGGCTTCTGAGGAAGAGGAATCATCTGAAATGACTCTGGAGGGACCGTTGGATTCTGTCACATAAGGATGAGGGTGAGAGGGCTTCCTAGAGGTAGCAAGAACACGTACACCACGGTCAGGATGGCAAGCTGTCCAGAGAACCGCAGGACGGAACTGTGTGAGAGAATGCAGGAGGATAGAAGATTGGAGACAGATAGTCAAGGGCCAGCCTCAGGTATTTTGACATCTTTCAGAAGTTTGGGAGGATGAGGTAGGGTCATTTCTCAGAGTTCTGTCTGAGGGTAACTGTAAGGACCATCGGTCTGAGATGCCTTGAGGAAGGAATAGGCTGGAGGTAGATTCTGGAACAATCTAGACATGCAGCAGGGATGGTCCAGAGAAGGGATAATTGAAGCTATAGATTAGGACTACATTCTCCAATGGAGAAAGGGAGAGAGGAGGAAGGCTGATCATTTGTGAATGGGGGCGATAGAAAGCAGCCAGTGGCGACGGAGGATGAGGGAAATAATCAGAAAGAGAAGGGAAAACTCAAGATCACCACATTATGGAAGTCTGGGTTGGGGGAGTGAATGGCAAAGGTGCCTTGGGAGCTCACAGAACATGCATTGGAGCAGGCCACTGGATTGTGGCAATCAAAAGTCACAAGTGACTTTAAATACAGTAGCTGTAATAGAAAGATGAAGACCCAAACTCCAGCTCTGGGGTTCAGGAGTGAATGGAAGAGGGAAAGAAATGGAGAAACTCAGTCCTTTCAAATATTTAAAAAAATGTTTATTAAATTGAGAGGGTTGGAATGATGAGTGATAGAATCCGTAGGTTGATGAAAGGCTTTTTTGTTTGTTTTTCATAAAGATCAGCAATTCATTTAAGAGTGTAATGAGAGGGGCACCTGGGTGGCTCAGTGGGTTAAGCCCTTGCCTTTGGCTCAGGTCATGATCTCAGGGTCCTTGGATCGAGCCCCACATGGGGCTCTCTGCTCAGCAGGGAGACTGCTTACCCATCTCTCTGCCTGCCGCTCTGCCAACTTGTGATCTCTGTCTGTCAAATAATTTAATAAAATCTTAAAAAAAGAGTGTAATGGGAACCAGGAAGAAGAGGCTATAAGAAGAGATGGGGCCAAGGGCACAGGCCCACAAACTTGGGAAATAAGTGGGTCTTCATTTTCTGAAAGAGGAAGGAAGAAGAGAATGGGACAGCGACATTTTAAGATGCATAAGAATGAATTTAAGAAATTTTATTCATGCAACAAGTAGGTGTTAAGGGCCCAGGAAGTGCCAGGGCCTCTCCCAGGTGAGAAAACATCTGGTGAACAAAACAGAAGAAAATCTCTACCCTTGTGGAGCTTACATGGGTGAATCTCCCTATTCTCGATAAAATGCGACAGTCTCAAAGATTGGGCTGGGAACTTAAGAAGATGACAAAGTGATGAGGCTAGAATAGAATAAAAATTAACTTCAAGTGACCTAAAATCATACTCAAAGAAACAGGCTCAGCCTGGACTCAGAACCAGCGAACGATGGAGAAATTCTAAGGACACTGACCCTCCCACACACTTAAGTCAGTACATTGTATCCTTCAATCTTAAAATTTTATTTGTCAATTTTGCCTCAATAAAGCTGAAAAAGAAAGAGCTTGACTAACAATGGTCTTAAGTGTATGGGTGACATTTTTATTTTATTTTCTTGTAAATGGAAACAATTTAATTTAAGCCTCTGCCTTAAAATCCCTCTGTCCTGGGATCGAGCCCCCCCAACATCAGACTCTGCTCAGCGGGGAGCCTGCTTCCCGCTCTCTCTCTGCCTACTTGTGATCTCTGTCTGTCAAATAAACAAATAAAAATCTTTTTAAAAAATAATGGAAGAAAAAAGAATTATGTCAAATCCAAATTGAGAGTCTCCTTAATTCCTTCACATTCTCCCCATTCAGTCTGCCTTTCTTCCTCTTTCTGAAGGTAATTCTTTTCACATTTGTTGTGGCTGTTTTTTTATTTTTTTTTAATTTTGTTTTGTTTTTGTTTTTCTTTTTTTCTTGGCCTTATTCTAAGCATTTGCAAATATATTTATCTGTGAATATATATTCTGAGGGGCAGGGGAAAACATCTGGGCATAGTGGTAACTTCTATATCTAAATTATGGCGTGGTTACCCAAATGAGTGTGTTTGCCAAAACTCACTGAATTGGAAAATTTGTGAATTTCATTGTATGTAAGTTACACCTTAATCAAGCTTAAAAAATAATAAAAATATACATAGCTCTCTTAAGTTGTCCTTAGGGTTAGTAGAATCATTTGTCCCACAATTCAATCCATTCACTAATGGAGAAATCGGTTGGTCTGATTGACTCTTTCAATGCTTAGAAACAATGTAATTGGTCTATATTTGCACAAATAAATTGCCTTCAATACATCAGTCTGGGAAAACATTGGGAAAATTTAATTTAATGTGTCTGGGTTATATGGAGAAGCCCAGCACCTGAATTTGAGAAAAGAAATGGTGGCAACAGGATTTATCACAGGAACAGAGAGCCTAGATGGGTCTACAAAGTTTAGTGTGAAATATCAGATGGAAAAAAGTGGCTAAAGGGTGTCTGAGCGGCTTGGTTGGTTAAGCAACTGCCTTCGGATTAGGTCATGATCCCAGGGTCAGTGGGATCAAGTCCCACATCGGGGTCCTCCTACTCTGCAGAGACCCTGTTTCTTTTTCTCCCTCTGCCTGCTGCTTCCCCTGTTTGTGTTCTCTCTCTCCGTTAAGGAAATAGATGAAATCTTTTAATAAACAACAACAACAACAAAAAGTGGCTAATGGCTCAACTCATCATGGGTGGATAATATTCTTATAATTTTCATGTGGGATCCTATATTTTTTTCTGTTGGTATCAAGAACTGGGTATTCATTTTCCCTGTATACTTTTATAGATTTTTTTTAAAAAATTTTCATTATTATACAGTCAACGAAAAATATGTTAAAAACCACCTCCATGGCATTGGCTAGGTCTTGCATAACTGTACATGAAAAAGCAAGATTAAAAATTGTGTGAAAGCGGCAACATTGAGAAGACTGGGATAAATGCAGTAAAATATTGATACATCTTGTGTTTTGTGAGTGGAGGGATTATACATTATATTAATTCCTTCGGACATGCCTCTTTTATTTCTAGCCTATTTATTTTTAGATGTTCTGCAATGAACGCATATTTAAATTAGTCACTTTTTAAAAAGCTCTGTCAGTGGGAATGCCAACAATCGTCAGGTTGGATTCTTTTCACCCTCCAATAATTTCTTATTATAATGTCTCAAAACCACCCTTCTGGGGCCATTCCAAACAGCTCACCTGATTGTAGTGATGCATGTTCTCTGCTTCACTTCCCCAGTCATAAGCTCTGAATTCATCAGATCTGTAAAGCTGAAATACATGTTTTTTGGAAAAAATCATCAGAGTAAGAATCACAATTGTTAACAGTAAATCTTAGAAAATCACTGTGCCCTGGGAAGAAAATAAGACTCCTGGGTCATTAGAAGGATAGAAATACATTTTTACCTCTAGAAGCACAAGGCCAGCAGAAAGGGAAGCAATGACTGCCCTTGGTTTGAAGGGACAGCTAAGGGAAAATCAGGACTCCTCAGGGGGAAGTCAAAGCTCAGGTAGTTCTCTGTCCAGGAAGGTTCGATCCCATGAGGCTTTCCCTGGTTACCTCCCGCTTCAGCTCAGGGTCTTTTTTCCAAGCTCCCATCTAAGACTGGGTTCATTTTTGTCACATACTTGGTCTGTACCATAACTTGCCCTTTTCCTTACAATCTGGGAAAATCAAACCAGAGATGGTGATGGAGACAAAGTAGAAGCCAGTTTCAAAACTTCTAGGGGTTAGACCTGCTAACTCTCTCCTTTCAGATGTGCTGAAATAAGATCGAAGAGTCCTTCCATGGCAAAGACACTACCTATTTTATATGCAGGATGCTCTGCATTGATGATCCAGTGGGAACATGTGACATATACATGCCATTCGACTCTGGAGGGAAAGAAAACATATTATAGCAGAAATCACCCAGGGAAAGGAACGATACCTCACAGAAGCGGAGAACGAGTGTTCTAAGAGTAGCAAACCAAGATGGGGTTTGGGAAATGACGAGGCTGAATCACATACGTAAAGAAGAGCTCATGTCAGGCACCTGACTATGAGTAAAAGCATGGGTTGCTTTAGCGCAATCCTGCACTAGCTCCAGGGTAATTTGCGAGCGGGGTTTCGGGGCGTGGAGGGGTGCTGTGCACATGTGCGTAGGTGTGCATGGTCCCTGATCAGCACATCCCACCACCTGAGCATCGGAACTTAACTCTGTTAATTATAAGCTTTGTGACTTTGGACAACTTGTGGGTTTCTGTATTTTCACCTATTAAATGAAGATACAAAAATCATACTGTGCCAGGCTTTTTTGAGGCTAAAATAAAATATTGCAGAAGAAAAGCTAAATATAATCACTTCAAATGCACTGTGCTTTCATCTTTGTAAACATTATAGAGATGAAAATTATGGAGATATACTAGTAATGGGAATCCTATGTCTTAGAACTCTGCAGAAGGAAAGTAATCTATTGAAAATATTTATTGTTGAATAAGCAAACTTTGAACAATGGTCCTTCTCTTATTTTGGTTTGGTTCAAGTTCGCCTCTTGAATAGGAGTAGGATGGGCTGGTGAGAAGGGTCATTTGGGGACTGGCTTCACTGTATCAGCCTTGCTGGCCATCATATGCAATGTGACAGAACTAGCCATCCAACCACAGTACCCCGCAGATGTACACTCTTCCTCCTTGAATTCTCCATAACAGGAAACAAAGAGTTGATGAAGCAGCCTTGCCCATCTTTTGAGGGAGAAGAGTTCTCTCTGTTCCATTTTGTCTTGTGATTTCCAAGTTAAGTGGGGAGTTTTAACTGAGGCCAAAGTCACCCATCAAAGGAAGGCACAGAGGAAATAAGCTGTATACTTATATGGACTTCTCTTCTTTTCTGTGATTTTTTTTTAATGCAGGGTATCATTTCTAAAATCACATTAACTATAGTAATGGTGGCTGATAGGGAATGTGCAAAACTCATGATGGACATCTGTTTTTCTAATATGACCATGGATGGAAGGATGAACCCACATACTCTCCCCCCCCCCAGTTTTCATAATCATGCACCATTGAATACTCAATCTAGGCATAGCAAATCTCTGCCTTTACAGTTTAGAGAACCACATTTGTTTATGCAGCGTTATAGATCCACCAAAGTGAGTCTAAAAAAGCTAGAATCTCTTAAAGCATCAAATGGGCCCATAATCATTGTACATACCATATTCATATTTTTCTTGTCATATCCAGCCTCTAAGGACATAAGTTCACTACATATCACCCATAATATTTTATTGTTGAAGATTTTGAGAGTGGATTCCTTTCCTGTCTTTAGAAATACACCTTTGGTACCAAAAATACTCTGTGAAAATAAACAATAATTATCCTTTCAAGAACTGATTTCTGGCTTCTTGACATTCCCTTCATCCCAGGAATAAGGATTCTTAGTGATCCATTTCCATTTGTATTTGGTGTTTCTGCTAAGGAGACTAAGTCACTTGGGAAAAGGAACTACTTATGAATCCATCTCTATCCAGGGAAGATCAACAAATATCATTTAAAAAGAGATTGCAGTCAGTCTCTTCAACTCCAAATTCACTTCTCCATGGTGGAGCTCCCCTATCCCGTCCAATCAGTGATTGCCTGTGTTTCTCATTTCTCATTAACTGGCAAGAGAGCCAGAACATTTTCTCCTTAAGGCTAGACATTGCCTTGACTAGGAAGGAAAAGCAGGGTTTTCCCTACTATGCATGGGCACACTGCCTTTTTAGCAGTGTCCCAGTGGAGCCAGCTCTTGGACTGGAAAGTAGACCATGGTGTTCGTACTGAGGGAAGGGGACCACTGTATAGAAAATACTTGAAATCACGGGATGCAGTACAGTTAAAACGTGTAGGGTTTGAGGGTGCCTGGGTGGCTCAGTGGGTTAAGCTGCTGCCTTCGGCTCAGGTCATGATCTCAGGGTCCTGGGATCGAGTCCCGCATCGGGCTCTCTGCTCGGCAGGGAGCCTGCTTCCTCCTCTCTCTCTCTCTGCCTGCCTCTCTGCCTACTTGTGATCTCTCTCTGTCAAATAAATAAAAATTAAAAAAAAATTAAAAAAAAAAAAACGTGTAGGGTTTGAGAGAGTAAGCTTGGGAGCGGGGCACCCAGTTGGAAAGACTGGAGTTTCTGGCCACAGACATGAAGTGGTGGGAGGGATCAGGGAATGGCACTGAAAGGGGCAAGAAATCTGACAGTCAATTATAGGAAACTGAGAAAAGCCTCAGACCCTACCTATGCCCACAAAGCCATATATTATAAAAATGACATAGAGACAGTTGCTTTTTTCTCACAGTGCAGAGATGTCATCCCTTCCAGGGCTTTACTGGGTGCTGACCGACCTCTAGAATGTTCCCTGATTTCTCTTAGTCCCCTGTGGTCCTGGTAAGGACCAGCCATCTCTATCCGCTCTGACTTTTCAGCAACAGCATAGCAAGCATTTCAAGCCCCACGAAGATGAGGGTGGAGAGCAGCACTGCATGGGCAAGGATGTGGTCTATCTGTGTATTTTGGTTCCCTGAGATGCCTTTCTGGGCCCCCCACTGTGTGTAAGCGCACGCGTGTGCACGCGCGCGCGTGTGTGTGTGTGTGCACGCACATGCTTGCTTTTTTTTTTTTTTCCCTCCCTGAAAGTCTTATTGAAACACTAAAACCATCTTGGCCAGAAAAAGAACTGACTTTGTATTAATTGGCTGAACAATTGATACAAAGATTGAAACTTGTATACTGGTCTAACACTTCCTGTAGAAGATCTCTGGAAGTATATGGAGGTGAGTTGTTCCGTGCTCACACTGACCAGCAGTGTGAGTCGGAGCCTGGGTTGCTAAATGTCTTGTGAAGAGTGGGTCCTTCCCACATAACAAAAATTGCTCTGCCCCAAATGCAGAAGATGCCCACTGAAAAATTCATGCCCTACATGCAAGTCAGAGCAATGCTGATCAGATATTTTCTGTTTTCTTTGCAGATCAGATGTAAGAGCACATATACATCCTGCCCACTTTCTAGACCTTATTCAAGCCATTCCTTCTCCATCTGGTTCCTCCACATGCCCAAGCACCCTCACTGGGGGTGGGAGGGGGTGTTCAGATGGACCTAATTTGAATCTGTGTCCTTAAAATTGGAAGCTTTAGTGGAAGATCACTAACAAATTCACAATATTCATATAATGATTCCTCTAAATTTTTATTTGGAGCTGGATTTTTTATTTTCTCTGAAAAGTTCTAGGAAATCATTAGGAAGTACATTTTCAAAGAGAAGGATCTTGGACTTCTAAACATTTTCTATATAGTACTTACATTAAATTGCTAGTCCATAAATACTAAATTGCATGTTAAATAGATAAACCCAGCTGATATATGCTTTTGTGTATCAACTAAAAAAAAAAAAAGTGACCATAGGGATGCCTGAGTGCCTCAGTTGGTTGATGTCTGCTTTGGCTCAGGTCCTGATCCTGGAGTCCCAGGATTAAGCCCCGCATTGGGCTTCCTGCTCAGCCAGGAGTCTTCTTCTCCCTCTCTCTCTGCCCCGCCCCTTCTCATGGTTCTCTCTCTCTCTAATAAATAAATAAAATCTTTAAAAAAAAAGTGATCGTATTATTTTCAATTCATTTAAATGTAAGTATAACCTCACTCTTTTACTATTTTTTAAAATCCCAAATGGGTTGTGAGGAAGATGTGATCAACATGTACTTATTTTTCAGGGATATTTCATGTCATTAGGCCTTACTAGTTTCATGCAGAAGGGACCTAGAAACTTACTCTTTGGAAATATGTTAGATTTGGGGCACATGGAAATTCTATCACCATTACAAAAGTGCTGTTGTAACCAGAAATGGAGGAAAGATTTGCTTGACACACAGTTTCTGAAATTCAAGAAAGGTGAACGCCTGCGAGGCCTTGACCCTTGTAAAACATTGACATTTGTAAACATATCTATTGTAGTGCCAAGGGAGTGCCTGATGAAATACATCTTCTGCTGACTGGTTTTAGTTACAATTAAGCCTACTATTGCTGGGAGATCTTATTTGGCCATTTCATCAAAACTGCAAAATGAAACAGGGGCTTGTAAGTACTTGCCACCAAGTTGAACACTCAGAGCACACGCTCACCTATTTTTCATGCCCAGAATGCTGGTGGGCACTTCATTCTTTATCCAATTACACGTGGGCTAGTGTAGCTTCCGTTTGCTGCATTTCTGTGTGTTACTGTCTAATAGCAGGACTGATTTCAGCCTTGTGTGTATGGCCTGAAGGCCTGTCCTCCCCTTCCTCCTCCCATCCCCTCCCCCTTCCCCTGCTCTGCCCGCTTCTTCTTCAAAAAGCCACAGGGCCCTTCCAGACCTTCAGGCTACAGAACACTCAGCTTTGGAAGCAGAACTGGAGGCAGATCATGACTCTGGCTGAGAAACTCTTGATACATTACTTAAACGCTCTGAGCTTCAGTTTGCTCATCTGTGAAATGATCATCATGCCCATTTGGGAGCAGGCCTGCTCAAGGGACTGGATGACAGGCAAGGCATGACTCAGGTGCACCTGCTGTTGATGTTTCTTCCCGTATCAGAGACATGTTCCGTATCTACCAAAATGCCACAGCACCAGTTCAGCTGGCATTCATGCAGGAGAACAAAAAATACTCAGTGGCTCCAGGTAGCCTATGAGCTCGAGGGTTGCTTATCAAAAGGACATGTAAGGAAATCTGTAGGCTGACATTCCCAAGTATAAGAAAATTCTTGTGATGTCTTACAGCAAACAAGTTCCAAGCTCCCTGCCAAGGGGCAGTGATGCAAAATATTTCCTGATGCTTGTTCCTGCCCAAAGGCTCTGACCCTAACAATCTATTCTACCCTTCCTTGATTCCCCACCTGCCAGCGGGTGCTGAATATTTCATTAGCATGGTAGGAAATCACACTCTGTTCTAGCAGTAGGCTTGCAAACCAACAGGGAGCTTAGCCACGAACAGGGAAATATCTTGCAAGAATCAGCCTGTCCTCTGGTGACAGCAGAAATACTTTCAGTAAAACAAGGAGGTAGCATATGAGGAGATTGTTCTCTATGGCCCATTATCAAGGTTTTAAAAACCTCATATTGGGGTTCTCTTGAAAATTGTATCTACTACAGTTACAATCAGAATTTCTCTAAATAAAATACAGTACTGGCACACACCATCTCTGTCCAAGAGAAAAGACCTGGATTAGTTGCACTAGAATGAATAGACGTTTCATGAGGACAGGCATTTTTCTCACTCTTGAGTGCTCAGAGCCTATAACTGTACATACAGGAGACACTCAGCAAACATTGATTGAATGAGTGTGTGCCCTGGTCACAGGAATTCCCTGAGCTGTCTCTTGGGACATATTTATATAGTATAGTATTGGATAAAATTGGATGTTAAAAAACCATTGCGTTAAAATGATGTAACTAACTTGTGGGCCAATCAGTGGAAATCTAAATTCCTGCTGTTTCTTTGCTTTGAGATATTAATAGAAACTACAAGGAGCTATGTGCCTTCCAATGATATGGATTAGTATTAATATCACCCACCCTATTATAGTCAAAGAAATTGTCTCCAACTTTCCACATGATTTTTCTTAGATGAGGCTTACCTAAAGGCCCAGAATTTTTCTTTAGTGACTGACAGTGTTCTGTGTCTTCTTGACCTAGTGTTCCCCCAACTGTTTCCCATCCAGACATCATAACCTGTATCTGCTAGTAGGAATCCAAGGCTGCCATTGGCATAATTCTCCAACCAAGAGGCATTGTCTGCAAATAAGGCATGTTGCAAATACACGACTGGCCAGGATCCTGGAAGGAGGAAGGGAGAAGAGAGAGAGGGGAGAGAAAATAACTTATGATAAAGAGAACATCTCAGGAACATGATAGAAACCCCTCCCACATACACACCCCACACCAGAAGAAGCAAAACCCAAAACCAGCATTCACCTTTCCCCTTGTCATTCATTGGTGTAGAAGGAGAGAGTCATGTGTAAGTTTCTCAAGCATGTTTATTATTCTCAAGCATGTGCTGTGCTGACGGATGAACATGCAGGAGCTTGTTATGGCCTCATTATACCTCTACCAAGTAGCTACTACTTTAAGGATCCTCATTTTACAGCTGCAGAAACTGAGCTTTAAGGTAGTGAAGTACCTTTCCCAAGGGGCCACCTGGTTAACAAGATGCAGAACCAGGACACAAGCCCAGTTCTTTTTCACACCGCAGTGGGTGCTTGTAAACTGTGCTCCCAGCTCTAGGAATTCACATTTGCATATCTCAGGGGTCTTTCAAAGACAGGAAAATGATCATGTCTGATGGAATCCCTTGCCTCTTCCAGGGAGGAGGAGGATGGGAGCATAAATGGACAGTGACTGATTTCCTCTCCAAGCTTCTAGCCAAATCCCCAGCCTCTGCCCACCAGAGAGCATTTGAAAACCCCAAATATAATAGAGTCAGCTTAACATCCCTCTGATGACTGTCAAATTCTTGAGGGAGAGGGTATTCAGGGAGATGAGGTGAACCAGCGCAGAAGGTTCCAAAAGGCGCCATAATTTAGTGCGTTAAGAGCACAGGCTATGGAGCTGGCTGGGTTTGAGTCCTGATTCCATCACTCGCTGTGTGTGTGTGACTTTGAGCCTGTTACACAGCCTGCTCAGGTTCATCACCTGTAAAATGGTAACTATTTATAGTACTGACCTCTTAGGGATGCTGAGAGGTTTCTCAGATATAAATTAATGTAAAGTTTTTAGAATAATACACTTAACCCATGGTTCTTAACTCCAAACCTTCTCCAAATTCTTCCTCCTTGGAAAGGAGAAAAATGCCCTCCTTTTAGGGTTCCAAGCCCCCTCCCTCTAAGCCTGGTGTTGCCAGATTAAAAAAAAAAAGAAAGAAAGAAAGAAAACAAAGATTAACAGGAAGACTCAGGATGGCGTTGATCTGAATTTCAGATACAGGATGAATAATTTTTGGTCAAATACAATCTAAAGAGGAACTTGTCCAAGAAACTGATTTGTTAATGATCACAGAGTCAACTTCGACTTCTGCCATTTTTCTCTTACCCTCACCTTTGTCCCACTCTCAACTTTCATTCTGAATCTCTAGAATTATGCCTTTCTTTCTTGGAGGACAGAAGTCAAATGGCGATTTTAGCCACCTCTGAATATGAATGGCAGGACAGACAAGTGCAGTGATGGGGTACAGTATTTGCCCTCCTGTCTTCCCAGATACTCTGCTCCTTCTTCTCTGTTCCTCACTCATCCTGAGCTTTGCAGTGACTTGTCCCTACTTAAAGAGTAATTTCCTCTGCTTTTGCGTGGCTGACTCTTCATGCTAGAATTTAGGCCATATCAACACCATGCTCCTTCCTCCCACAAAACTTGTGTCCCTCTGATCAAAATATAGGAAGAATGTTCCAATTTTCCTACCTGGAAAATGTTTCAGAAGCATCAGGGTCATCTAATTTGATTTTTTAGTCCTGCCGAAGGGGGCCTATTGATTCTAAAGTGGGCAGGAGAGACTTCATGCAACCCAGCCAACCTCTTTGCGAGTGAGGAAATCCCTTTCCTGGGATTCAGCAATTTTTCGCATGAGAAATGAGTCATGAACGAAAGAAATGTTGGTCCCGCCTTTGCATTCACACCCTCAGCAAACGAGCCTGTTTGCTGTCAACAAGATCTGTCTTGCCCGTCATATTTTTAGGTTCTTCGCTGTCTTCAGAAAATTGGAAAAGAAGGAGACTCCCTTTAACTGTTTAAAGACTAATCTAAGAATTGAACCAAGTTTGATAAACCAGTCATTCTCTCAGTAGAAAGCCAGTCCTAAGGTGTAGTGATATGCTGTCGCCTTCGCAGGATAAACGCATCTCGTACCTGGGCTCCGGGCATCTCTTCGTCCATGGGGATTTCTGTTGACACTGAGGATGTACTTGTCCTGAGTGGTGACTTCATACTCTTCACTGGGGTAGCCATTATAGGTGATGATCTCACTCTGCCCGGTGAAAACACAGACATTAGCTCTACATCTTCTCCAAAGGGTTTTGGAAGGAACTAGAACAAAGTATCTTGTGTGTACTTATTGGGGTGAATTATCTGAAATCTGTAGCCCCAGGTAACTGCAAAATCGATTTACTATGTAAAGTCTTGATTTAAAAAAATTAGCAGAATATTAAAAAATGTCTGCTATTGGCAAATTTGGGGGTGGGTAGTTGGGTAGAGATGGTACTAGGTATTGACCCATTTTTCTAACAGAACTATGTTCTCCAGCTAATTCTCGAGACCCCTTTTGATTGCGGAGAAGGTGGTCATATATAATATCCAAGGGGCTTAGAATAGAAATTTTTAATATTTTAAAAATATAAATTCAAACAAGAACGTTGCCTATAAATTCTTTTTTGCTTTACATTACTGGAAAGTGCTATTTACTCAGCCAAAAGGGAAGTTCTCCCTAGCTTGACTCTCAGAGAAACCTTACATATCACCTATGTTTTATCTGTTCCCTTATTTGAGACTTTCTGCTCTCACAAGACCATGCATCTGCCTTATGTGATGTCCTTTGGGACTTGCCATGACTTACAATATTCATCCACACTTCAGGATTCACTTCATTTTCCAAATTAAAGAATCTACCAGCATTTAAAGTTCCACAGATCAAACAACAGGTTGTTGTTAAAACCAGCCACATCGTGGGAATGCCTGACATAAGACATTTAATAATCACAGATTAATTTTATACATCAACATTGCTTAAGAAATGGAAATAGTGCCCTACTGAAAATTGGACGGACATCCTAGGGACACTGAGAAACTGTGGAAGGGAGCAAACAAACATAGTGAGCTAATTCTGAGCGTGGGAATCCATTCTTTGCATGGAAAGTGCTTTGACCCAATCCATTTCTTGCAAGACATTTCATTAAGCACCAAGACTTATTGTTTTGGTTGTACTTTAATCAAAGGTTTTGAATCATGTTAAGTCTTTGCTTACCTGAAAATTGCCAGGATACCTGAAGACTCAGAGGACAGGTGTCCAAGCCACAGCAAAGGGAAAAGGGGCGTTATCCTCTACTCTGACCAGCCTCCCACAAAACAAACAAGAACAGTGAGCAGAGAGGAGGAAGATGGGCTGCCAGGGATGGGATTATTTCTCTTGTGGATACCCAAAGGGGAAGGTTGCACATTTAAATGTGTGATCTCTTCCTTGGCAGGGCTTAAATTACGTCTTCCAAGGCAGAACAACCTCATGGCAGTCCAGACTGACCCTCCTATGACACCCTCCCCACCCCCACTGTGACCTGACTTTGAGGTCCAGCCTCACCACAGACAAGATTTCTGACCTTGGGCAAGTTATTTTGCAGCTTTGTCTCTTGGTTTCCTTGTGGGTGAAATTAGAATAATAATGTAGCCTACCCTGCAGGGTTTACAGGAAGGATTAAATGACCTACAAAGCAAGAAACAGGTCAGTCCTTTCACTATATGAGCCAGAAAGTAACATCAGAGATCTGTAACAAATTAATGACCGACTTCTAGAAATTTAGAGCTTTACTTTTGAAGATTTTAAATAGCTTCCCATGCATTTGCTGTCGGGTTGAAGACGATTTTATATCGTCAAATGTTGTATTATTTAAAACATTGTTAAAACTAGCAACAGCTAATATCTACTGAGTGCTAAAGCTTGTGCAGAGAATGTTTCTAAATGCCTGGGGTGTGTTATTTAAATCTCAAAGAAACTCCATCAAGTGGGTCCTATCATCCTCACTTTATGGATAAAAAACCCCAAGGCTTAGAGAGATTTCAGATCTGCCCATGTCACAGAACCCACAGGTGCCAGAACTGGGTGGAGAAGGCAGGCAGCCTCCCAGCAGTGCCCTTGGATCTGACCATCACCCCAACCCGCCTCCCAGTTGTGATAGATCTTGACCTTGCCTAGCTCAATGAGTGCCCTCTGCTCCAGAAAACTCCTCACCGACTAAGAACCTCTAAACTTCTGGCTATGACATCAGGTTGAAGAACAAGATGTAGCTGCAGTGACAGCAGCTAGAGAGAGCAGAGACCGGAAGCCAATGGCAATGAGGAAACCCCAGGCCGTGGCACCTCCCAGAGTGTCTTCCTGATGCACCAAATGCCCTGATGTGCCTGCAGATTGGGAAATAGTGGTCTGCGGAGTGCCAAGTGACCAGTATGACTGAATCCTTTATGTTTCCTTGGAGTGGCAGCTGCTGTCGGGAGGGTTAAGCTATCTTTTCCAAGCCTGGCATGAAATGGGGTAGTCGGACGGACTTGGGATCCTAACGGACAGAACCAGGCATAGAAGCAAAATCTACCTCCTCAACACCAGACCATTTCTGTGGGAGTCAGACGAAGCAAGTCTAGAAAACCACTGATGTCAACCATGTGGTGTGACGGGGGGGGTGACTGACTGTGGGCTAAATGGTGAGGATGAGGCCACCCTGACTCCAGGCTCCCAAGGCCGGTAGGACCTGGAACTAGCAGAGCATCAGGGGAAACTGACACATACATCCAAGGGAGGCAGTGACCCTTGTGGGCACTGAACCACAGACCAGTTCACCTTGAATTAAAGCAAAGCAGAAGCAAGTGCGCCTGGGGGGCTCGGTGGGCCTAGTGTCCTACTCTTGACTTTGCCTCAGGTCATGATCTCAGGGACTTGGTATCAGCCCCACATCGGGCTCCTTGTTCAGTAGGGAGCCTGATTCCCCTTCTCCCTTTACCCCTCCCCCTGTTCTCACTCTCTCCCTCTCTAAAATAAATAAGTAAATAAAATCTTAAAAACAAAAAATAAAACAATAAACAAAGTAGAAGCAGAGGCCAGAGGAGAATGACAACAACTTAGCTCCACCCTCTTCCCCAAACACTAGTGGAGGCACACAAACAGGGTTTCTGTTTCACCCTGTATTCAGTAACCCTCTAGGGCCCCAGGAATGACTGAAGCTCTCTGGGACAAGAAGTGGGGAGACAGTGAAGTCCTACCTAGCAGAGGCAGTAGTTTTTGTTCTCTGTGTCTGGACTCATTCTGCACCTCTTTCAAAAACAAAGCTATTACTTCCATTTGTCCAAATCCTCAGATCTGTTCCACTGGAATGGGGAATTCATGCCAGTTAATTCATGAATTCATGAATTCATGATTGTTGGAAGAGGTGGGAGGATTATCGGTTATTCTGCCCCCCCACCCTCCCACTTTTTAAAAGATTTTATTTATTTGAGAGAGAGACAGAGACAGCACAAGCAGGGCACAGGGAAAGGGACAAGTAGACTCCGGGCTGAGCAGGGAGCCTGATGTGGGGCTGGATCCCAAGACCCTGGGATCATGACCTGAGCTTAACCCACTGAACCCCCCAGGCGCCCAGATTATTCCCCCTTTGAGGCAAGACTCCACTGTTCCTGATAAAGACGCCCCAGTGAAAGGGGTGAGGACCTGTTGGGAAATGCACATGGCTTCTGACTTCCAGAATCACTTCAAACAGAACTTAGCAAACTCTCTGGGGAGTTCTGAGAGGCACAATGTTATTAGTATTAATGTAGATTTGTGGCCATGTTCAGTGTGGGAGCAGCAGGAATGGAGCTAAATGTCTCCAGCCTTGACAGGCTGCAGACCAGGGCAAATTTCAGAATTCTAACTTGTGGCCCTACCTCGTGGCCCTCTCAGATCCCCTCTTGAACACTTTCAACATGTTGAAATGAGCTAAAATGAAACACATTGCAACTTCTTCATTGGCCCTGTGAAATACAAAACTATAGCTCCTACTTTCTAAAAGCTCAAAATTTCCCTGCTTCACTCCCCCCCCCACCAATTAGATGATATTAAAGCTGGAACATGATCTTGGGCAAAATGTAGATTAAAGATCAGTCTTTTTTAAAAAAATTTATTTATTTATTTATTTATTAAATTTATTTTTATTTACAGCATAACAGTATTCATTATTTTTTCACCACACCCAGTGCTCCATGCAATCCACACCCTCTATAAGACCCACCACCTGGTACCCCAACTCCTACCCCCAACCCCCGCTCCTTCAAAACCCTCAGATTGTTTTTCAGAGTCCATAGTCTGTCATGGCTTACCTCCCCTTCTATTTTCCCTCAACTCCCTTCTCCTCTCTAACTCCCCATGTCCTCCATGCTATTTGTTATGCTCCACAAATAAGTGAAACCATATGATAGTTGACTCTCTCTGCTTGACTTCTTTCATTCAGCATAATTTCTTCCAGTCCCGTCCATGTTGCTACAAAAATTGGGTATTTGTCCTTTCTGATGGAGGTATAATACTCCATAGTGTATATGGACCACATCTTCCTTATCCATTTGTCCGTTAAAGGGCATCTTGGTTCTTTCCACAGTTTGGCGACCGTGGCCATTGCTCCTATAAACATTGGGGTACAGATGGCCCTTCTTTTTACGACATCTGTATCTTTGGGCTAAATACCCAGGAGTGCAATGGCAGGGTCATAGGGAAGTTCTATTTTTAATTTCTTGAGGAATCTCCACACTGTTCTTCAAAGAGGCTGCACCAACTTGCATTCCCACAAACAGTGGAAGAGGGTTCCCCTTTCTCCACATCCCCTCCAATACATTTTGTTTCCTGTCTTGTTAATTTTGGCCATTCTAAATGGTGTAAGGTGATATCTCAATGTAGTTTTAATTTGAATTTCCCTGATGGCTAGTGATGATGAACATTTTTTCATGTGTCTGATAGCCATTTCTATGTCTTTATTGGAGAATTGTCTGTCCATATCTTCTGCCCATTTTTTGATATGATTGTCTATTTTGTGTGTGTTGAGTTTGAGGAGTTCATTATAGATCCTGGATATCAGCCTGTTGTCTGTACTGTCATTTGCAAATATCTTCTCCCATTCCATGGGTTGCCTCTTTGTTTTCGTGACTATTTCCTTGGCTGTGCAGAAGTTTTTGATTTTGATGAAGTCCCAGTAGTTTATTTTGGCTTTTATTTCTTTTTCCTTTGGAGACATATCTTGAAAGAAGTTGCTGTGGCTGATATTGAAGAGATTACTGCCTACGTTCTCCTCTAGGATTCTGATGGATTCCTGTCTCATGTTGAGGTCTTTTATCCATTTTGAGTTTATCTTTGTGTAAGGTGTAAGAGAATGGTCAAGTTTCATTCTTCTACATATAGCTGTCCAGTTTTCCCAGCACCATTTATTGAAGAGACTGTATTTCTTCCAGTGTACATTTTTTCCTGTTTTGTCGAAGATTAATTGACCATAGAGTTGAGGGTCCATATCTGGGCTCTCTACTCTGTTCCACTGGTCTATGTGTCTGTTTTTATGGCAGTACCATGCTGTCTTGGTGATCACAGCTTTGTAGTAAAGCTTGAAATCAGGTAATGTGATGCCCCCCGTTTTATTTTTGGTTTTCAACATTTCCTTAGCGATTCTGGGTCTCTTCTGATTCCATACAAATTTTAGGATTATTTGCTCCAGCTCTTTGAAGAATACTGGTGAAATTTGATCAGAATGGCATTAAAAATATAGATTGCTCTAGGCAGTATAGACATTTTAACTATGTTTATTCTTCCAATCCAAGAGCATAGAATGGTCTTCCATCTTTTTGTGTCTTCTTCAATTTCTTTCATGAGTGTTCTGTAGTTCCTCGATTACAGATCCATTACCTCTTTGGTTACGTTTATTCCCAAGTATCTTATGGTTCTTGGTGCTATAGTAAATGGAATCGATTCTCTAATTTCCCTTTCTGTATTTTCATTGTTAGTGTATAAAAAAGCCACTGATTTCTGCACATTGACTTTGTATCCTGCCACATTGCTGAATTGCTGTATGAGTTCTAGTAGTTTGGGGGTGGAGTCTTTTCCATATAAAGAATCATGTCATCTGCGAATAGAGAGAGTTTGACTTCTTCATTACCAATTTGGGTACCTTTTATTTCCCTTTGTTGTCTGATTGCTGTTGCTAGGATTTCTAATACTATATTGAACAAGAGTGGTGAGAGTGGGCCTCCTTGTCGTGTTTCTGATCTCAACGGGAAGGACGCAAGCTTTTTCCCATTGAGGATGATATTTGCTGTGGGTCTTTCATAGATAGATTTGATGAAGCTCAAGAATGTTCCCTCTATCCCTATACTTTGAAGCGTTTTAATCAGGAATGGATGCTGGATTCTGTCAAATGCTTTTTCTGCATCAATTGAGAAGACCACGTGGTTCTTCTCTCTTCTCTTATTAATTTGTTCTATCACATCGATTGATTTGCGAATGTTGAACCATCCTTGTAGCCCAGGGATGAATCCCACCTGGTCATGGTGGATAATCTTTTTAATGTGCTGTTGGATCCTGTTTGCTAGGATCTTGTTGAGAATCTTAGCGTCCATATTCATCAGTGATATTGGTCTGAAATTCTCCTTTTTGGTAGGGTCTTGCCTGGTTTGGGGATCAGGGAAATGCTGGGTTTTCCAGCAAGAGTCAAGAGAAAGAGTCAGGAAGTTTTCCTTCTGCTTTAATTTTTTGAATCAGCTTCAGGAGAATAGGTGTTATTTCTTCTTTGAAAGTTTGGTAGAATTCCCCAGGGAATCCGTCAGGTCCTGGGCTCTTGTTTTTTGGGAGGTTTTTGATCACCGCTTCAATCTCGTTACTAGATATTGATCTATTCAGGTTGTCAATTTCTTCCTCATTCAATTTTGGGAGTTTATAGTTTTCCAGGAATGCATCCATTTCATCTAGGTTGCTTAGCTTATTGGCATATAACTGTTGATAATAACTTCTGATGATTGTTTCTACTTCCTTGGTGTTACTTGTGATCTCTCCCTTTTCATTCATAATTTTATGAATTTGGGCTTTCTCTCTTTTCTTTTGGATTAGTGTGGCCAATGGTTTATCAGTCTTATGGATTCTTTCAAAAAACCAGATTCTAGTTTTATTGATACAGTCTCTTGTATCTCTGGTTTCTAACCCAGTGACCTCTGTTCTAATCTTGATTATTTCCCTTCTTACGTATGGTGTTGGCTTGATTTGTTGTTGGTTCTCCAGCTCTTTAAGGTGTAGAGACAGTTGGTACATTCTGGATTATCTATTTTTTTGAGGGAGGCTTGGATGGCTATGTATTTCCCCCTTAGGACCGCCTTTGCTGTATCCGGTAGGTTTTGGACCGAAGTGTCTTCATTATCATTGGTGTCTATGAATTGTTTAAATTCTTCTTTGATCTCCTGGTTGATCCAAGCATTTTTAAGCAAGGTGGTGTTTCTGAAACCTTGGTCCAAAGATCATATTGCAGTCTGAGCCAATTTTTTAAATGATGGATCCTCATTCAAATATCAAGGTATCTAAAAACATGTGCTTGAACATAGAACATGGATCTTTGAACTTGGTATCTATTGGTGACAATGATTATTCTTTTCCTTCTGATGTTCTAATTCAAAATACTTTTGCTATTATATCTTATCTTTTTTTGTTTGTTTGTTTGCTTCTTTCTCCCCCAAGATTGATTTTTTTTTTGTAACACATAACTTTGTGTCAAAGGGGAAATCATTTTCCCTTGAAAGCAAGTCAAGGTTAAAAATAGAAAGGAATGAGAATTTTCAAAAAACAAATAATTAAGCCTTACCCCCTTTAGACAAATTTTCCCCTGGAATAAAAGACTTTGCATGAACAGAAACACAAAATCTGTTGCTTGTTCACCAGATAATTTATCTAATTCATTATGCATCCTAAAATTCAAACAGAGCTTTAAGTACGCAGGCGCACACACACACACAATGATTGATTAGCCCACCTTGGCCTTAGAAAAGGCACTTTAAATTACATTTAACTATTTTATTTCTTTACCCATAAAGCAGAGTTGGCCATGCTCATGACATGTCTAAGAAACAATGCTGTTTCTGAAGTTACCTATCAGAATGGAGCATGCTCTCTTTAATGCTGGCTGCTGTTGGTGAATCTCCCAGTCAGATCCAGTAGTCTGTACCCACCTTCAATCACTGGATGGCTATAGAATAGAGAGGCAGAAGAGAGAAAAGGCAAATGAAAAGATCTAGCATAAATATCTGAAATTTTAAAGGTTTTTGAAAAGAGGTCATAAAAAGCTAATTGAATGGACGCTCATCCTGATCGGAAATGCGCTAAGGAAAGATCACGTCCATTTAAAGAGAAGTTGTTACCAAAAGTGCAGGTGTTTGCCTTTGATGACTTCCATGTCCTGGAGTGGCCGGATCAGGACCACATTCATGACAAATATCAAAGCTTCAAGGGAATGAAGAGGAGGAGCCATATCATCTGCTGGGAGGAGATTTATAGCATCTAATCCTCCAAGTCTGTTTACCTGCCTGCCTGCCTACTTAATGTGCAGAATTTATGTATGGTATTCCCTACAGCTCGTTTTGTATTTGATTCCTGTAGGGGGTATGTTCAAGTGGGAATTTGTTTTGTTTTGTTTTGTTTTTTGTTTGTTTTTTTAACATGCACAGACATGCACAGACACACACACACAAGACACTTGGCCAGGAATCTAGTCGTATCTAGTTTTAGACACCATCTCATCAATTTGTGGGTAAATGAAAGGCCGTTGGAAAGAGCAACAAGATAACACTGACTATTTTGATACATGCTCCTGTTTCTTTTCTGAATTAATTTTCTGCTGTGTTAAATTGCTGTTAAATCACCTTCAAATCCCTCAACACCCCTGAAAAATGGGCCAATGGCTTTGATTTCATCCCTCTCCTAATCATCACTGTCAACCTCTAACGTATTTGCTGAGTGAGTGAATAAATAAACGGATGAATCCAGAAGTCCAGAAAACATTGCTTAATTACTGAGGCATAATATTATTATTCATAAAAATAGTGAAATCTTAACTATTTATTATTTACTTTATATCAGGTGTTTTACCTCGTTACTCTATAGATTCTACTGGATTTCTTTGCTTTTAAGTATGCTTTGAAGGACATTTTTCTTAACTTCATTATATAGTAGATTTAATAAGAGAGTAAACTCATAGGAAAAGTCAATCTTGTTTTTGATTTTGTACTAAATGGGTATAATTCCACCGTTAGTCATAGATTACATTGCATATTGATACAATAAAAATTACTACTGGAGAGTCATTTTTCTGTTATTATTAATATACCCTTAAGTCTATTATGGCATAATCAGATATCTTTCCCACAACCTCTCTTCCTTAATTTCTCCATACATTAAGAAAAACACAACTCATCAATGTAGAACCGTTCAAGTTTTTTTCTACAAATAACCAGATTTCTTAGGAGATAACCCTTTTCTGTATGCCAGCATTGTCCAATAGAAACGTGATGTGAACTACACATATCATTTAAATTTTCTTCTAACCACATTTTTTTTAAAGAATAAGGAAACTGGTGAAATTAATTTTTATATTATACTTCCTTTAAACCAATAGAACCCCAATATTATCATTTCAATATGTAATCAATATTATTAACAAGAGACTTTCTTTTATTATTATGATTTTTGCACTAAGTCTTTGAAACCTGGTGACTATGTGACACTCACAGCACATCCCCGTTAGAACTAACACATTGTAAAAACATTAGAGCCACATCAGACTAGTGACTGTGTATTGGAGGGGACAGCGCTGTCCTATCAGTCTTGTGCTTGCTCTTTTCTCCAACCAGATACCTTATTTCTTCACTGGAACTCTACCCAGATACATAGCTTTGTGTCATATGTCTGACCTGAATTAGATATCTGCCTACGGCACTGTTCACTCTCTGATTCATCGAACGTATCTTCTCAAGTACTCAGCCTCTGCTCTCCCCAGCTGAGCCTCAAGTCTTCCTGTCCAGCCAAACATCTTGATCACCAATATTTAGTTATAATACTTCATCAAATGAACCTTGATCACCAGTCTTCTCCAGCTCAGTAAATCTAGATAGAGAGCTTGTTACATTGACTCTATGCCAATAACAAATGCTGAACTGTTAGTTAAAAGGTTTTCTTTTCTTTCTTTTTTTTTTTTTAAAGGATTTCATATTTCCACTGGGTGGCTCAGTCAGTTAAGTGCCCCACTCTTGATTTTGAATCAGGTCATTGACACAAGGTCCTGGGATGGAGAGCCCCACATTGGGCTCTGTGCTCAGCAGGGAGTCTGCCTCTCCCTCTGCCCCTTCCCCTGCTCATGCTTTCTCTCAAATAAATAAATAAATATTTTAAAATGTCACTAAAATAGTTTTGCCATCATTTAAATTCATTTACAGGATTGACAGCTTCCTAGATCCACTTCTTCTGAGTGTTGGCTGAATAAACAGTAGTTATATATATGTGTGATTAGTCTAGCTTTTTTTCAGAGGTCTTTACCTTGAGACCAGGGGTATCAGCACAGTTTCACTGATTATCCCTAAAAGGTAATGGAGTCCTTAATGTAGAACTGAGAAAGTATTTGTCCATGCCTAGATCTGTGGTTCCAAGTAGACCTGTGGTATCCAAAGCAACCTTACCTTCAGCAGGAGTGCTAGAACTTTCTAGTAATGCCTTCTCCATGTTGCAGCTACTGTCATCCCTTTAAATCACACATCTGAGTCTGTGTTGAGCACTCTTGTAATTAAAACTCTTAAATGGCTTTGCATTCAAAGTTCTGTGACTGTCTAGGAAAGCCCACAGCCTCCCTCTGGAGCTCATCTTGCCCCACTCTCTCCTGGCTCCCCTTGCCTCTTTAATTGTCTCCAGCAAGCCTAGCTCTTTGCCACCTGAGCCAGTTCCCTGCCTGCAATATCTAGAACACTTGACAGATCTGAGATGAAATTTTGTTTGCTCAGAGACTTCCTTCCCTGTACACCTAGATGAAAGTGTCCTTCTTGCTGGTAGATGTATCAATATTATAATTAAAGATTTAATTATGTGAGTAAACAGCTGTCAGATATCTGCTTTTCTCATGAGTCTATAAGTTTCACTTGGACAGGAACAGTGTCTACCTTATTGCTCTTTGCATTCTGAATGCCCAGTTAGGTTGTAATAGGTACTCACAGCCTCATAACATAAAGATGAAGAACTTGGTAAAGTCAAGATCCCGAATTTTAGAGAACTGATATTGTGGGGGAAAGTTGTCCAATATTTACAAAATTCAATTCCTTCATCTGGAAAGAAAGGATGAGGAAATTACCATTTTATGAGATTATTATGAAGATTAGACCTAATAGATGTAAATAACAGACATAAAGTGATAAGACTGTTATTTACATGTGGGAAGGACTCAATGTTCTTAAAGGATGTGTAGATGGTGGTTTTTGCCAAAGCATATACTTCCTTTGTGTTTGTTCCCTTGGACACCAGGTAACATTCACATACTAGGACTTAGGTGTTTTATTACAGGGAAAGAATAAACTAATTTGGCCAGAAAATTGATACAGTTCTTTTGACAGCTATACTTTCCAATGCAAATTATAAACACATGTATTGATTTATGTTTTGCACTTTCTGGTAATTTTAGTTATGTGGCTCAGTTTTACGTAAGCGCCATCACTTCTGGGACACTGCCAGGAACAGAGTCGCCATATGCCAGGCTGATACGCCGTCATCACTGAAGAGGGTCTTCCCTGTGAAGCCTTCTTTTGTCCTGCCAGCTAAACTTCCCCATTCAATACCGTCCCCCTCGTATCTATAGCTCCTTTATATATGATAAGAAATTCTTGAGAAAGGAGTCTTGGTCCAAATATATTAATCATATATCTTGAAAGTACTCCAATTCCTACAGGACCTAAACCAGTGCTAGAGGACAGAGAGGACACTCCTAGCCATTCAGCAACTATTTATTGATGACTGATTTTGTACAATCATAATGAGAAACATCCACAGTCATTAGGCTGTTGGACTCCCACCCAAGTTCATTTGGAGACCAGATTAATCTCTATATTCCCTGTCCCTTCCTCTTTCAGTACATCCACCCAAGACTTCCTTTATGATTCAGGCCATTCCTTTTCTCCTCTGGGCTGTCTTCTCTACTCTCAGCCTTCTGTGATCTTTCCTTTCTTTGAGGTTCAGTAACTCTTTGGGCTTAGTGTCTGTTATGACAAGCTATCAGCTTCTACGTACATGTGATTTTATTTCCACTCCTTGAAAGCATGCAGAAGTGCTTTGGGGAGCTAGAGTGACCACCTGGTTATTTGTTATTTGGGTGCCTTAGTTAATTGTTTCTGGTACTAATCTTCTTCATTTGTAAAGTGGGTATACTAATATCTAAGTCATAAACTATCCAAAGGATTAAGGGAGATAATGTGCATCTTGTTCATTATGTCACACAGCAGAGACGCTATGAGAATATTCATTCTCATCCCCATGCCACACTCAGTACCTCTTCCCCTTCTCTCCCTATAGCACTGGAGTGTAGAGTGTCAGACAAAATATCAGGGATGATTTAATTGACTGTGTGAATAAATGGAGAATAATTGATTGACAAATACTATGATGCTGGCAATATGGTACTGTGATTCAGTACTATCTCTTGAACTGATAAACAGCGTTGGGTTTATCCTCTCTATCCCTGCAAAAATGACTCCATCGCCTGAGGAACTTATTAGCTTTTCAAACATTCCATCTTCTTTTCTGTAAAATAGAGGAACCATGGAGTCCATCTTCAGGGTCAGTGTGAGAATGCAATGAGAGAACCATCTAGAAATCACTGAACAGCATGCTTGACAAGTGTTAGGTATCTCAAAGAAATAAGTAGAGATGACTTCTAGTAATGTTACTCAGATAAGTATGTCCAAGGAAACAGGTCTTGTGATTAAATAAGACTTCACATGTGCCATTTAACGTCTTGGTATACCTAATTCCTATGTGAAACAAGAATTCTATTTTTCCATATGGGATATAGATCATGACTGGAAATCTGAAACCATAATGTACCCAGCACTTTATAAATAATAATATCTACCCACCCCTTTCTATGGAACTGGCATTGTGCTAAATTCTTCTGCTTTATTACCTCACAACTCAATATAGAGGCACTTAACAATATTTCCATTTTAAAGGTAGGAAAAATGTGGATTAGGGTGATTAACTAACTTGTCTATTATATAAAGGTAACAGTGGACTAGGAACCAAACCGAAAGACTTCAGGGTCTGTGATGAAGTGCTGTCCTCTACAAATTCACTTCACAAACAGTTTCAGTCTTCATGATGGCTGCATATAGCTGAGGCAGGAATGAGGGTCTCCATTTCATTAAAAAAAAAAGGAAGTAGCTAGAATCCATGAGAAATGACTTTTCTAGGGTCACACAGCTAATAAATAGTGATGTTAGCTCTGAACTTCCAGTGTCTAACGTGACCATGAGGATTGTTTCCATAGCAGTTCCATGTTCCTGCTCAGTCAAGAGAAGAGGTGATCATGCATGAGAAAACACTTAAAAATTTATTTTCTTTTATTATTTCTTTATTATTGAAGTCTAACTGCCTTGCAATGTTATATTAGTTTCAGGGGTACAACACACTGTTTCAATAATCATTTATATTCCTCAATGTTGGCCATGATCAGTCTGTTTTGAAAAGAGCATGAGTTGTCATAGAGAGAAGGGTTTGCTCTTTTGTGTGTGTGTAATGATGATCTTTATAACTGTTCAAGGGTCCCCATGATACCCTTGAAGGAAGGGCTGAGAACTGGTGGTTCATTTCTCTAAACAGAATGCATCCCTCTGATGCCATGCTGGTGGGTGGGATAGCAGATGCCACCAGGCCTGGAAGAGGAGCCTAGAAGATGGAAACCCAAAGATGGGAAAATGTGCAGCCTCAGATAAGAAAGCTCGGGTGAAGAAGGAGGAAAGGTGTGTTATTGCAGAGAACGGCAACCTCTCAGATTTTCCAGTTCTCCTTACCACAGAGGGAGCAGGGCTCTGTTGAAGGTTGGGTAATTCTCCAGTGGGGCAGGGCAAGGCTTCCCTGACAGGAATTGGGTTGAATGGGGTCAAGGGGATGACTCCTGGCTGTGACCCTGATGTGTTGTGGCTGTGAGAGACCACCATAGCACACCTGTCAACAGATCCATCAGAGGAATAACAATGCAGCTGCTGAACCTGGCTCTCCTCTCTGCTGGGCTGGGTTTGAATCAGAACTGGGGTGTCCTGTTTCACCTACTGGAGGACCTGCCTGCTCCAGTCTGACCCGACCCACTTCACCCCTGCCCCTGGGGCTGGCTAGGAAGCTCCCTTTCTGCAGTTCTTGTGACACAGATTTTGTTTTACTTGCTCTGTTTCCTAAAATCAGTATGAAATTCTGTCCTGGCCAGGCACCCACATACCAAACAAGAGCCTCCCTGACCAGAGGGTCTCGCCTGCGCTTCCTTATCTGTTCTTTATGGACACACCACAAGGAAGTGATGAGAGTTGGAATCCAGATTCAGAGAACTTTTAAGACCCAGACTTGCCCCTGATTGGCCCGAGGTAGTATGCAAGGCTTCTGGGCCTCTGTGGTCTTTGAAATAGCCTAATCCCTTTATCACCGAGATTTGGGCAGGGATAAGTGGCTAAGGCCATGCCTTTGGTAAATCCCCTAGAAGTCAGTAAGTGGGAAAGACTGTTAGCTATTTTTATTACTACCCTCATTGGGTTGAAATTCCCTAGCATCTTTTAACCTCGGTATAAGTCATAAGATGAGAACCACATTTTCCTTGTTTAATGTCCTATTATCTCCAGCCTCTGACACATAGGAGGTGCAGAGTAAATTATTATTATTGTTTTTAAAGATTTTATTTATTTATTTGACAGACAGAGATCACAAGTAGGCAGAGAGGCAGGTAGAGAGTGAGGAGGAAGCAGGCTCCCTGATGAGCAGAGAGCCCAATGTGCGGCTGGATCCCAGGACCCTGGGATCATGACCTGTGCGGAAGGCAGAGGCTTTAACCACTGAGCCACCTGTCTGCCCCAGAGTAAATTATTTTTTAAGATTTTATTTATGTATTTATTTATTTAGAGAGAGCACAAGCATGGGGAGGGGCAAAGGGAGAGGCAGAATCTCAACCAGACTGTACACTCAGTGTAGAGCCCAAAGGGGGGCTCCATCTCAGAACCCCGAGATCATAACCTGAGCTGAAGCCAAGAGTTGGACACCTAACTGACTGAGCCACACAGGTGCCCCACAGAGTACATTTATTTAAAAGAATAACCTGTAACTCTGAGGAGTTGTTTACAAATTTCTTTGTTGGGGGGTCACAAAGACACCCCTAGATGGAGAACCCTTAGCCCCCTGGTCCTGAACAAAGTAGGCTTAGGGTGAAACTGAAAAGTGGTTCCATGTCAAAGCTTTCTTCCCTCTGGAAGCTGCCAATATTCAGATTCCTGAACACGTAATACAAAATCAAACTAAAAATACGATATTCACATGATTGATGAGAGTGATCGTGATGTGCCTTGAAGCTTTTACCGAAAATAAATTATAAACTTAAAGAGTATTTTTAAGAGACAGCACTAAAGGCAAGAAAATCCAACCTGATCAGGAAATGCAACATTGTGACTTAATTTTAATTGAATTCCATTCTGTTTAGGGCAAACAGCGTGGGCCGATCATGTGTCGAGGAAAATGAGGAAGATGCGTGGGAAGACTGCAATAAATAGACCTCATTCAAATGAAAGATGGGCATCTGGTTAGAGAAGCAGAGGCAGATATATCTAGAAAAGCAAGTGAAGTCAGGTCATGAGGAACTGTGAAATATAGCTAGGGAAGCTGGAGTTTGGTGGAAGAAAATGAAAAGCAGCAGAGTCATGGTAAGTTCCAGTACAATGGTATTTCATGTTGAAAACACCCTTGAAAAGAGGAATAGGGAAGATGAGTCAGAGGAAAAACTAAATGAGAAAAATATGCAGCAAAGAATACCATACCCAGCTAGGCTTTCATTGAAAATAGGAGAGATAAAAAGCTTCCAGGATAAACAAAAACTAAAAGAATTTGCAAACACCAAATGAGCCCTACAGGAAATATTGAAAGGGGTCCTCTAAGCGAAGAGAGAGCCTAAAAGTAACAAACCAGAAAGGAGCAGAGACAATATACAGTAACAGTCACCTTATAGGCAATAAAATGGCACTAAATTCATATCTTCCAATAGTTGCTTTGAATGTAAATGGGTTAAATGTCCCAATCAAAAGATATAGGGCATTAGAATGGATTAAAAAAAAGACCCATCAATATTCTGTCTGCAGAAACTCATTTTATACCAAAAGACACCTCCAGATTGAAAGTGAGGGGGTGGAAAACAATTTACCGTGCTAATGGACATCCAAAGAAAGCTGGGGTGGCAATCCTTATATCAGTTAAATTATATTTTAAGCCAAAAAAAAAAAGAAAAAGGAAGATCTAAAAGAGACCTAAATGGGATCTCTAGAGATGAAGAATATAGGCTCCAAAATAGAAAATGCATCAGATAGGATTCCAGCAGACTAGACACTGTGTAAGGAAAAATTTGTGAATATGAACACACACAATGGTCATTATCTAAAAGGAAGCACACCAAAGGAAAACAGTGGCAAAAACACCCAGCTTCAATGACTTGGGGGTCAACAGCAAGTGGTCTAATGCATTAGAGATCCAGGGGATGTGACAGCACAAAAGATGTTTGGAGGGAAAAAAAAGATATTTGAAGAAATATTTTAGTTAAATTATAAAATTAATAATAATTATTAAATTATCAAATTTGATGAAAACTTTACAGATTCAACAAGTTTTCAGATTTGATGAAAACTTTCTACAGATTCAGCAAGTTCATTGAATTTCAAGTAGAATACACAACCAAAGCATCCCAAGGTTCAATCAAATCAAATTGTGAAAAATCTCTTGGTGAAAAGACAATCTTAGAGTAAAGAAAAAAAATGTGCAGTAAATACAAAGATGGAATAGAAGAACTTGCATACTTACCAGAAACTACATGCCAGGAGTTAATGAACAACATTAAAAAACATTGCAAGAGCGGTGCCTGGTTGGCTCAGTTGGTTAAGCATCTGAGTCTTGGATTTGGCTCAAGTTATGGTCTCAGGGTCCTGGGATTGAGCCTTGCATCAGGCTCCTTGCTCAGCACAGAGTCTGCTCAAGATGATCTCTCTCTCCCTCTGCCTCTCCCCCTACTTGCACATGCATGTGCACGCTCTCTCTTGTTCTTTAAAATAAATTAATAAAATCTTAAAAAAAAAACCCTGTGAGAATAACAAAATAGGAAGCAGATCTGTCCAAGAGTCTCTTACTAGAAAAAAAAAAATAGAAATGAAGGCAAAATGCCTTCATCGATCAGCCCAGGTGGAGATTCTGGGAGCCTCTCAAACTTTTCCTAAGGATGTATGCATTGCCACTTCTCTCTCTCTCTTTTTTTTAAATTTATTTTTTATTTATTTTCAGCATAACAGTATTCATTATTTTTGCACCACACCCAGTGCTCCATGCAATCCGTGCCCTCTATAATACCCACCACCTGGTACCCCAACCTCCCACTCCCCGCCCCTTCAAAACCCTCAGAAAACAGAGTCCATACCCTCTGAAAACAGAGTCCGTAGTCTCTCATGGTTCACCTCCCCTTCCAACTTCCCTCAACTCCCTTCTCCTCTCTAACTCCCCATGTCCTCCATGCTATTTGTTATGCTCCACAAATAAGTGAAACCATATGATAGTTGACTCTCTCTGCTTGACTTCTTTCACTCAGCATAATCTCTTCCAGTGCTGTCCATGTTGCTACAAAAGTTGGGTATTTGTCCTTTCTGATGGAGGCATAATACTCCATAGTGTATATGGACCACATCTTCCTTATCCATTTGTCCGTTGAAGGGCATCTTGGTTCTTTCCACAGTTTGGTGACCGTGGCCATTGCTCCTATAAACATTGGGGTACAGATGGCCCTTCTTTTCACCACATCTGTATCTTTGGGGTAAAAACCCAGGAGTGCAATGGCAGGGTCATAGGGAAGTTCTATTTTTAATTTCTTGGGGAATCTCAACACTGTTCTCCAAAGCATTGCCACTTCTCTTGCTCACTCCTGGGGGACAGGTCCCAGGGCCATGCACCTTCTCTGTTCATTGCTGACCATCAGGGAAATACAAATCAGAACCACGAAAAGCTATCTTCTTGCAACTGCTGGGATGGCTATAACAACAACACTACTACCAATAAAACAAAAGACAAAGAAATAAGTGTCGGTGTGGATGTAGAGAAATTGCACCATTACACAGTGTCAGTGAGAATATAAAATTGTGCAGCCACTATAAAAAATGGTATGGAAGTTCCTCAAAATATTAAAAACAGAACTCCTCCATGATCCAGGATTCACACTTCTGGGTATATATAATCAAAAGAATTGATATTAGGATCTTAAGGGGTGCCTGGGTGGCTCAGTGGGTTAATAAACCTCTGCCGTCTCCTCAGGTCAGGATTCTGGGATCAAGCCCCACATCAGGCTTTCTGAGCCTGCTTCCTCATCTCTCTCTGCCTGCCTACTTGTGATCTCTCTCAATCTGTGTCAAATAAATAAATAAAACTTAAAAAAAAAAGAAATTAGGATCTTAAAAGATACACGTACTTCCATGGTCATCCCAACATTATTTGCAATGGCCAAAGTATGGAAACCACCTAAATGTCTATAGATGGATGAATGGATAAAGAAGATCTACTTTAAACATACATATAAGGGGATATAATCCAACCGTAAGTGATGGCAAAACCAAGATTTTTTTTAGACAAACACTGTCAATTGATCAATAGCAGATCTGCAAAACAAAAAATGTTTAAGGAAGTTCATCAAAACAAGAGAAAGAAGGAAATAAAGGTAATAAGGAACAGGGTCTCTCAAGTGTTTAACCAAAGAGACAAAATAATAATAATAATAATAATAATAGTAATGGTTTGTTATTACTATCAACAATAATTCGCTATTGCTGGTAAGAAATTAACCACAAGGGGTGCCTGGGTGGCTCAGTGGGCTAAGCCTCTGTCTTCAGCTCAGGTCATGATTCCAGGGTCATGGGACCGAGTCCCACATCGGGCTCTCTGCTTAGCAGTGAGCCTGCCTCCCCCCCTCTCTCTGCCTGCCTCTCTGCCTACTTGTGATCTCTGTCTGCCAAATAAATAAGCAAAGACCTTTAAAAAACAACAAAAAAAAGAAATTAACCACAAATGTGGAGGTTTAAAAGAATATCCATTTATTTTCTCACTCTTGCTGTGCATCCACAGTTTGGACATGATGCAGCTCCCTCCTCTGCTCAGGGATTCCCAGGCTGCACACGAGGTGTGGTCAGCCTGCTTTCTCCACTGGAGGCTATACTGGGGAATAATGGGCTTCCACGCTCACCCAAGTGCTGGTTCTAATTAATCCCGCAGCTGTACGACTAAGGATCTGTCAGTTTGCTGGTTGTGGGCTGGAGGCCACCTGCAGATGCCAGATGTCACACGTGGCTCATTTGCCATGCAAGCTTCCATATCTCTTCACTTCATCAAGCTGACAAGAGGAAGCTCTTCTCCAGTCTACTTAGATGGAGTCTCATATAATAAAATGCAATCAGGAAATGACGTCCCATCACCTTTGCCTTAAACATGATCTAACCAAGGGCGTGGCACTGTACCCTTTGCCAGTTCTGTTGGTCAGAAGCAAGTCTCAGGGCACTCCCATACTCGGGGGAGAGGATTACCCCAACACTTGGACACTAGAAGGTGAAAATCACTGGAGGGGTCACTTTAGGGGTTTGTGTGCCACGTTGTTAGTTTGAGAATCCACTTACTTAGAGAAAGGAAAATGTATTTACTTTTCCAAACATTCGTCCATCAGTCTAATAGGGTCTTGGTAAATTTCCTTGGGTGCGTCCTGTCCGAGGTAAAAATCCACATGATTGTAGTGTGAGATCAACTTGTAGTAAATAAGCCTGGTAATCTTAGGGAGTAAATTCTCAACATCTTTGAGATCAGCCACACAGTCATGTCCTCCACTCCACACAGCCGTTGGTACCTCCATCTTTGTGACGTCATATAAGGAAGGTGTAAGCTAGTTACAAGTAAAGAGATAGATAGAGAAAAAAGAAGTTTTTACAGAAAACCACCTAATGAAGTAGCATTAACTATTAATTGGTTTTTTAAAAGATTATATTTATTTAACAGAGGGAGAGAGATCACAGTAGGCAGAGCAGCAGGCAGAGAGAGAAGGGGAAACAGGCTCCCTGCTGAGCAGAGAGCCCGATGTGGGGCTCCATCCCAGGACCCTGAGATCATGACCTATGCCAAAGGCAGAGACTTAACCCACCGAGCCATCCAGGCGCCCTAACTATTAATTGTTAAGCAAGTTCTTCAAATGCTCCAAGCATGCGGTTAGAATACACTTAGTGATCTATAAACATTAAAATGTTCAAAGTACTTAAAAACACTTTTGTGCAGTAAGTTCAATTGTGAGCAAATGAACAACAATGATCAAAAAACCCACAACTGGGGCACCTGGGTGGCTCAGTTGGTAAAGCTTCTGCCTTTGGCTCAGGTCATGATCTCAGGGTCCTGGGATTGAGCCCCGTGTCAGTCTCTCTGCTCAGCAGGGAGCCTGCTTCCTCCTCTCTCTCTCTCTGCCTGCCTCTCTGCCTACTTATGATATGTCTGTCAAATAAATTAAAAAAAAAACCCACAACCATTTTATTCCTGATTTGCACTTGGAGGAAAACAGGAAAGAATTCTAGGGGAAGGGGACCCTTATTTCTATGGGGGCCATCTTTCTAGTAACACTTGCATGGGGACTATGTCCTTTTCCAACAAAATAGATGTGTTTATGTACTGGATACATGTAAATACTTCTTCTCATACACAGAAATCTGGACAAGGAGTTACTGACACTTGAGCAGGCTCTTGGGGGAGCACTGAGACCAACAAAAGAAAACATCTGAAATACAAAGTTAAGAAGGAGACAGCCTGTTCCAGGGAAGAGTGGGTGTGGTATTAATCTCTTTCCCCTTTTCTCTGGACAGACAGTGTTTCTCACGTGGATCTGGCAAATTCCATCATCCAGTTTATCAGTGGTCCAAGATGACCAGGCCTGTCCTATCCATCCTTCATCCTTCTGGCCTCTGTGACTGGATGAGAGACAGGTACTTGGCTAAAAACCAAGCCAGAACTCTCTCTGGACCTTTCGGCTAGAGTAACTGAGAAAAATACTGGCTTTTTCTTTGGGTTTGTGGTTGGAAGAATGCTATGAGCTAAGTACTACCAGGCACCATTTCACTACTATTTTTAAAAATAGCTTAAGAAGGGAAAGGGCATACACAAGCAGAAGTGAGAGAGAGAGAGAGAGAGGGACTGAGGGAGCAGGAGAGCCTGGAGGACAGTGTTTAAGTTTCTACCTATTGTGAATTTCCCACCACACTTCTTAACTCAGTAAAGCATACTGCTTTTGTATTTTTTAAACTTAAAATAGAGTTGTCTTGGGGCACCTGGGTGGCTCAGTGGGCTAAAGCCTCTGTCTTCGGCTCATGATCCCAGGGTCCTGGGATTGAGCCCCGCATTGGGCTCTCTGCTCAGCGGAAGCCTTCTTCATCCTCTCTCTCTGCCTGTCTCTCTGCCTAGTTGTGATCTCTGTCTGTCAAATAATTAAATAAAATCTTTTAAAAAAATAGAGTTGTCTTCTGTTTAAGCCTCCAACTCTTGGTTTTGGCTCAGGTGGTCAACTTGAGATCTTGAGATCAAGGCCCTGCATGAGGCTCCATGCTGGGAGCAGAGCCTGCTTGAGATTCTCTCCCTCTGTCTCCACCCCTCCCACTCATGCTCTCTCTCTTTCTCTAAAAATAAATAAATACATCTTTAAAAAAGAAAATTCACCATCATTAATTTTGGCAGCAACATTAGGAAGAAAAGGTCATACAGACAAAGGTACAGATCCTTAGGAACTTGTAACCTTGTCCGGGAGAGGTTTCCTAGATGAGAAATGCACATGGGGGGCTGTCCCTAATATGGCGAATGTGCACCCAGAATTCCCTGAGCAGGGCGGTATTCAGGCAGAGAGCATGGCTTTAGTCATTACAGAAGTCACTGGCAGTCCATGTGTTGGTGTCTGGGTCTTCGCATCACTAAATATCTTACTGTTTCCACGTACGCCTTACTGTGGCCTTGGGCTTAGAAGCAAGTGGTCAGTGAGAAGGTGTAGCTGCAACAGGGACTGAGAAAGGTCGGCAAGCAAGTGAGTGCAGGTCGGCTGCCAGCAGAAGGGATCAGGGGAGCAGAAGGGCTCAGGGGAACTGACGCAGTGCTAAAAGGCAAAGAACAGCAGAGGCAAGAAGAGACGCGCTTCCCCTGACTCTGTGCGTTTCTCAGTGGGATCATACAGTGCACAACGACCCGGATGCAAGGATGGCGAGAGCACAGCCCAGAGGCAGCAGCATGTGCTAGCAAGTATATGGCAACAAACGGGTCTCCGCAATGATTTAGGACCCTATGAAGGACGAAAGGGACCCCAGAAGATGGCAAAGCAAACCTGAACGTGAAAATCAGGATGCAAATAAGACATGCTGGCTTTGGGCCAAGAAATTCTTTTTTACTCTCGTGGTAATAAAGGATTGGTGATTACATTGATAATCACGCCTGCCTAATTTAGGGCTATTACTTATACTTGTGGGGAAAGCTATTGCTTTGTACACTTGATTTCATCTACCCTCAGTTTGGGATTTTCCATTATTCATTCCCTCCAAGGTCCCAAGCAAAAGATTGTAAATGAACTTGAACTACCCCCTCTCCCCACCCAGTATTCTGAGGATCTGTGAGCACACTGGTAGAGTTAAGCCTTGTGACTCAGTTCTCAACCAAATTGATATCTGAGGCCATAGATACATTTATCAGCCAAGACACTTTCCTTTGAGCAACTCTCTACTCCTGCAAGGACGAGGAGTCAATCAGTTACAAGAGTAAACGGCACTTGGGACATAGTAGATGAGTCTGTGGGTGGCCAGCAGTTTAGGAGAAAACTATAGAAGTTCGGGAGGAAAACTGGATTTTTCACACCAGCCAAAATTATGCAATTTCAACACTGCAGTTTGAGTAGCACCGAAAATTTGCTTTTTAAAAAAAATTCCAATTTTTTTTCGTATTCCTGATTTGAGGAACTCATGTGTTTTTGATGACTACTTGTTTAATTTGAGCTCAGTCTATTAGCATGAGGCCAAAATCATATACAGATTTCCTTATAAATGCTGGAAAAATAACAACAAGTAGAACATAGCCTAGTGCCATTTAATATAGAACTTTGGCCCCAAACGTTTTCAGAGATTGTGTTAGGAAATATCTTGACTCACTGTATCTCTGACAGATAACAGCACTTCTTCCTTAGAGTGATAGTTCTGTCTGGTATATCTTTAGTGATCCATATACTGTTGTTGTTGTTGTAGTTTTATGAGTCATACATGGCATCCCAAAGAACTGTCCCACAGCACTGAGAGTTTCTATTTTTTGAGAAGGAAGAAGTGCAGTGGAAGAAGAATGGATACAAAATCCAGGAACCCTGGGTCATAGTCAGGTCCATTACTAGCTAAATAATTTTGGCAATTTACGTAACCTCTCTGAGCCTCTGCATAATGAGGACAATCATATTTACCTTGCACAGTCCTCATGAGGATCACAGTCATGATGTGAAACCTGGCAGGAAACCGAGAAGTAGCATCTGACTGATATACAACATCTGGGGTAGTGTTGGTGTTTAACGAGTGAATACTACTTTATTAGTTTGCAAGCAGATGCCCCTGATGATTATTGCCATCTCTGTACCTGGTGGAAGTGCCTCAGGTTCTGATCAGCATTTCTCCAATCAAAAGCTTGGAACAGACCAGAATTAGCAGCCTATAATAAAATAAAAATAAAAATGCATTACCGTGATATAAGAAGACAGCACACATTGAAAGACAATAAACAGAAAATATACAAAGAGGATGACATCACACCCCACTGTTTTGGCACACGAGCTAAAACCCAGTAAAGAGGAATAAACCCGATCATATGATAAATGTTGATATACTAATTCACAGAACTGACTGTTTTTCAATCCCTTCCCCCATACTTCTCGAATGAAAACCCTCAGGCAGCAATGTCCTTAAATGTTCTAATGCCTATGAAATGTTTACAAGGATGCTGGGTGGGATGATTCTTGAATATCTTAGCTTCATGATTTTTAATATATTTTTTAAAAAGGCACCAGCTAGACATCTCCTATATTGAAAAGTGACTGTTTTCATGTACAAACAGCTCTGTACATTATCCTAGGCAGGCGGTCTAGGATATTAGGACCATATCCCTTATTCTTAAACATTTTTGTCGCCAAGGCAAGGAATGTTCGTTCACTCAGAGTCTCCTCAGCGCTTTCTGTTTGAGGTACAGTGTTGCTGTCCCCCATCTGCAGAGCCAGGCAGCCTGTGTCTCCCATGTCATCTGTTCCTGTGGCCACAGCCTCCAGGTCTGAGACACCACACGTGCCCATATTTGCATTTTAATGTTTAGACTTTGGCTATTAGAATAGAAATATTCATAAGCCTCTACACCTAAGGGTTCTTTCTTCTGTGGTTTGCCAGAAAGCAGGTAACATTCACATTTGTCTCAAGGGCTTCATGAAATGATTCTCAGGCTAACCCAAGGTTTTTTTTTCCCCTTAACTTGACTCTCTGATTTTTTTTCCCACTCTAGTTGATTTAATCCTGATTTTTTGTTTAAAATTAGTCCCATCATGATGTCTAAGGACAGATGCAGTAGTCTGCTGCTGTTCGAATTTTGCAGGGTTTTGGCAATGGGAGGCACTATTGTGGGCTACTTAGGTCATCTTCCCCAGTGCTCATCTGTGTAATGGAAATGACAACATCCTCCTCATGGGCTGTGGAGATTTTTTTTTCTTTTTGGTTGTGAAGATTAAATAGGGTAACACAACAAGATAAAATAAATAGGATAATGCATAAAGAGTGGGTGACACCTAATTACCACCATCAGCATCAGCCTCATCACCCCTGCCTTGGCTGTTTGAGTAACTTAGAGCCACGTGATTTATCTCGTCCCCTCCCCACATTGTCCTGACTTATGCCTGTCCTGAAGAGGATTTTCTGTCACAGGAGAAGAGACCTTCTGAAGAGCAGTCAGCTGGGAGATGCATAAGGGACTGGCTAGGACATCTGTAGAATAGGGGTCCCAACACCTCCATGGAAAGACTGTTAGTAAGAATTCAGGGAGACTGAATGAAATCACACGTATGAGTAGCAGGAACACATAGTAAGTGCTCAGTAAATGTGAAATTGAGGTCATGTCACCTGGAAGGCCATGCCCATCACAGGCTCCAACCATCTCCTCACCAGGAAGAGGCCCTGTGGCCTTTTTCCTGCAGGAACTTGAAGGCTTAGCTCCTGGGGGGTCGAACTCTTCAGAGGAGTTCAGAAATCCTCAACTAGTATTTCAGGCTATCTAGAGCAGTGCTCCTCAACCTCAAACCACTGAACAAATTTATTTGGGTGGAGGTTAAAGATTCCTAGGCATCTCAGATATATTAAAACTCTGGGAAGACCTTTCTCTACTCCCCCTTTTCCCCCCTCATACACACACATGTTCATACATACGTGGTCAGAAAGCTCTACCAATTGAATTTGACTTGTCTCTGCACTTGCTGAATATTGAATAATAGGATAAGTAGAACACTTAAAAAAAATTGAAACTGAGGGTAAAACCAGAAACCATTAATCTAGTTTAGTCCCTCTCTAACATTTAATTTGCTCAGAATGAAGCATGATTTCCATGCTCTGAAATGGCCCACATGCCAATAGGAAGCTGAGCAGATCTTTCTGAAACAGCCCGTATCATGCTGAATAAAGTTCTGTTAGAACTGACAATTTTCCAAAAGAGGAAATACAATCCTTCCCAGAAAAGGCAGTTTGGAGGGATACAACAATCACAGTTCAGTCAGAATCTGTGAGAACTAGGCCTGTACAGCAGACACTATTGAGGACATGAACAGAAGAGAGAACAGGAAGTAACTACACAACCCCACAGTGGGCTCTGTGAGACCACTTCTCAGGGGTCTCTGAGACCTACGTGGACCTCATCTCAGGAATAGAAAGCTTTTACCTGGGCCCAGGGCAGCATATTCTGAACAGACATGCCCGCGGAGCTCTGTGCCAAGTAAACATCCAAGCGACTCTGCAAAGGAGAGAATTTTTCCTCATCTAGAGGCTACTCATGTGACCACACCACAGATAAACATGAATATTCTCTCTGTCAGGAATAAACATGTACCATACCCTCTTGAAGAACTTTCTCTTCCCTTGGCTCTAGTCTAACCTGTGCAGCCTTCCGAAAGTCCAGAGGCCATCCTGCAGCGTCGAAGTCACTAACACATGTTCTCTCCAGCCTCACCTCAGACAGGTCCGACAGTCCAGGGGGTCAAGGGGTAAAAGCCACAGTGACCTCCTCACCCTGAGTTGAGTCCCAAAAGACATTCTCAGAGAGCTGTTTATCATGAGGCATTGACAAACGATCTGAATGTTTGCTTTCTGATTTTAACAACGTGGTCAATATTCTATAGGGCTCTCTGAAAGTTTGTGGGACATAACCCACCATATGTGGGACATAACCCAACCAGTGTTGTAGCTTCCATTAACATTTAGATTTTTTTCTGGATTAAAAAATTTTTTTTCGTATTCTCCATTGCATATTTTTTTGCATATACGAAAGAGTTACATATTTCCACCAAAGTAAGCCTACTAGAAGCATCATGGAGCTTTTAAAAAAACATAACCCCTCATGAACTACCCAAACCTATTGAATCAATATTAAAACTTCTAGGGGTGAGTTCTGGACTTGTGAAGTTTTTCGAAGTTCCACAAACTCTTACTTATGAGTCCCTGCTTATCCACTAAAACATTCTTGTAGAGACTGTAATATTCCATAGGATGGCCCCCAACAGTGAAAAAAAATGGGCCAATCTGACTGTAAAAGTGTACAACGAAGGCCCTCCATGGGAGTTATTCTGTGAAGTCTTTCTTTAGCAAGCTCTTAGGCCATGCCTTGAAGGTATTTTTGAAATGATCTCAATTGGGTGTGCATAAAGGTCCTCTTACTCAGCTCTGCCTATGATATGCCTCCATCGAAGTGATAAACAAGCACAGTTCCCTTCAGTAAACTGAGAATAATGTGGGGGGGAATGTGGAAAGCCAGTGACTAAGGCACACTTTCCATAAACCGCCTTTTATGAGTCTTGCTTGAAAGCACGAGAGGTGTTATCAGTGCCTTCCACTAACAGAGGGAGACTAGGCTCTGGGCAGAAGTCTGGGAGATAGTCAAAGACCATTTTCAGCTTTGTCCTGCCTCTGGTTTCAAAGATACTTCCTCTCTGGCTGGGGAGTAAACAATACACAGTGCAAAGTAGCTGACTCTTTGGCTCAGCTAGTGGGGACCAAGGAAGAAAAGGATTTCATCTGGAGAGAACTCACCAGTAACCCAGTTTATCCCTCTCAGTGTCCCTTGAACAGTGAATCTTTGCTTAACATTGGAAAGCCACCCCTTAACCTCTTTGGATTAAAGAAGTAAGTGGTTCACAAAATGACTATTTCCAAGTCACCTATGAAAGAGGAAGACTGGATCAAAAGCAGATGCCTGAGCTTACTCCCTGAGATTCTACTTTGGTAGGTGTGGGGTAGTGTTTAGGCATAGCAAGATAAATTTCAAAATCATAGCCTTCATGTAAGTGGAGGACTTTCCAAGGGCAGCATGTTGGCCAGTAGCAAGAGTTGGTGAGAATGTTCAGTGGCCAAGCCTTGTCCTCAGATTCTCTTACTAAAGCAGGTGGACTCCCCAGCTTTGGTTGGAAAACACCACCATGTCTCTTCAATTCAGAAGACAAGAAAGAAAGAAAGAAAGGTCTTGAAATGTAGTCTCCACATGACTCAATACAATTTCTCCTCACCTCTGTGCAACAAAAAATTGTTTTCTTGGTTCTGAATACTTACACATACCATGTTTAAGTTTTTCGGGTCAAATCCACTCAAAGTAAACAGGAAGTTGCTGCAAATATGACGAAATAGCTTCTGGTTGCACACCTTGGTGGCAATGAATTGGTCAAAAAACATATGAGGGTAGAACATCTTGTCACCAAATAGTGCCTGCAGGATGAGTATAAGACACCATCAGATTTCATGGATGTGGATGTCAAGAGTGGAAAGGAACAGACAAGGGCTGGGCAGCGGTTGTATCTGCACTATACTAGTCCTCATTGAAAGGGAGATCTCTGTTAAATTTTGTCTTTGGTTCTCCCAACCCACCATGGTGGTCTTCCCAACTTTCCACTTGATGCCTTTTCCCAAGATCCTCTAGTTGGGGTGTTTTGAGAATGCCCCTTGTGAAACCAGTCCCTGTAGGGAACTGGTAAGTCTTTGGAGTTGGGGATACCTTGGTTCAATTTTGTTTCTTATACCTTAAGGAAGTATTGAATTTCAATTATCCAGAAGTTTCTCAACACTGACATGAAAAATTAACATGCAGTATGCTGTGAAGATAATAGGTCATGTTTAAAAGGAGGCTTCTGGGGGCACCTGGGTGGCTCAGTGGGTTAAGCCTCTGCCTTCAGCTCAGGTCATGATCTCAGGGTCCTGGGATCAAGCCCCACATCAGGCTCTCTACTCAGCAGGAACCCCGCTCCCCCCACTGCCTGCCTCTCTGCCTACTTGTGATCTCTCTCTCTGTCAAATAAATAAATACAATCTTTAAAAAAAAAAGGAGCCTTCTGCAGTTTCTATAATCTAGTAAACACTCCTTAAACAATAACTGCTATTATAATTAGTGAATGATTGTTCCAGAATCTTTCAGCGAACTCTTCTAGAGGCAAAAGCTTAACCCCCCCCCCCAAATCAAACTCTACTAATGGAATTTCAGGCAATGTTGCCCGTGAGTTGAATTTACCTTCTGAACTTTAGGAATCCCTTCAAATTAGAACAGAAATTCATATCTAATTCCTGTGCATAGAAGATGAATCTTGCCTTTGTTTCACAATAACTTGTTTTATAATCTTAAATTAGATACAAAGATGAAAATATTCTAAAAAAAAAAAAGACTTTATGTGTTTATTTGAGAGAGAAAGAGAGCAGCAGGAGGGGCAGAGGAAGAGGGAGGGAAACAAGCAGATTCCCTGTTGAGTGCAGAGCCTGATAGCTCGATCCTAGGACCCTGAGATCATTACTTGAGCTGAAGCCAGACAACTGCTCCTTCACCCTGACCGAAAGAGGAAGGATAGCAATGCAGGCCAGCCAACCATGCAGCGCCTATTCCTAAGGTGTAGCCAACGTGACCTGTAGACTATAATTCCAAGTTGGTTATGGAGGGGGTATACTTGTCACGTAGCAGCATCTAGTTCTAGTTGCTGTGAATTTAAGGAGTTCCTTCTAGGTACAGGGCCCCATGCCAGATCACATGGTTTGTCAAGCAGAACATGGGCCAGATGCAGCTCTCAGTGGCCTGCTGAACTGGGCACCATGTGCATGGCTGTGTAAGGATCCAGAACTGACTTTTTCAGGTTGGCATTGGAAAGGAGGGGAAATGACTATGTAGAAGAAAGAACATCGACCATAGATGGCCTGGTCAGATCTGGGTTCAGGTTCTGGTTCCACCACCCATTCACTGGGTCATTTGGGACAGGGTGCTTACCCTTTTTGAGCCACAGGTTCTTCTTTTAGAAATGAAGATAGGTGCTTTGTTGGCTCAGTCGGTTAAGTGTCCGACTCTTGATTTTGGCTCAGGTCATGATCTCAGGGTTGTGAGATCGAGGCCCACCTTGGGCTCTGTGCTAAGTGTGGCGCCTGTTTTGGACTCTTTCTCTCCCTCTGCCTCTAAAGAGAGGAAGAAAAAAAGAAATATAAAAAGGATGGAAGAAAGGAAGACAATACTAACAATCCTTACTACTATAGATAACATGCAAAGAGGAAAGGGTCAAAGCAAGCTGTAGGTCAGAAAAAAGATAAAGGGGCAAGAACACAGAAATGCTCAGGGATTAAACATGGGTGGAAGAGGTAGAGAGGATAAGAAGTTGGTAATTAGGATATCTGAAGCACCAAGTGCTGAGGTTTTGAATCTAAAATACAATAATAATACTAGACAATTCTTACTGAGCATCTGCTATAAGCCAGATACGATGCTTAAACATATATTGTCTCAATCAATCTCCAAAAAATTTGACAAGTATTACCCTTTTTTTTTTAACTCCTTCATTCATTTTCAACTTTACTGAGGAATAATTGATATCAGAAGACAGTAAGTGTGTTATAAATGGAAGTTTGTATGCTTTGACCTACATTTCCCCATTTCCCCCTCCTCCGGCCCCTACTAACCACCATTCTATTCCCCTTTTCTATGAAATTGTTTTTTTAATATTAGATTCTACATATAAGTGATTCAGTACAGTATTTGTCATTCTCTTTCTGGCTCATTTTCACTTAGCATTGTGCCCACGAGTTTCATCTGGTTTCCTTATTCTCTTTTGAATTTTTGGTGTTCTTTTAAATTTTCCCATTTTAATTTGTCTTTACTATTTTCCAAAAGAGCTATAGTAATTTATATTTTCACCAGTAGCGTACAAGGGTTCGCTTTTCTCAACATTCTTGCCAAAATTTATTTCTTGTCTTTTTGGTAAAACCCATCTAACGATTATGAGGCAATGCTCCCTTGTGGTTTTTGTTTCCGTCTCCCTGATGATGAGTGAGGTTGTGCATCTTTCCATGTGTCTTTTGGTCATTTGCATATCTTCTTTGGAAAAATGTGCATTCTTGTCCTTTGCCCTATTTAATAGGATTACCTGCTTTTTTGGCTATTGAATTGTATGAGCGTTTTATATATTTTGGTAATTAACCCCTGATCAGATACATGGTTTGCAAAGATTTTCTCCCATTCTGTAGGCTGCATTTTCAATATATTAATCACTACTTTGCTGTTGAAGCTTTTTAGTTAGTCCCATTTGCTGATATTACCAGTTCTTGTGGTGTTTTATCCAGAAAAATCATCATCAAGACCAATGTCAAGGAGGCTTTTCCCTATGCTTTTTTTTTAATAAAGATTTTATTTATTTATTTGACAGAGAGAGAGAGATCTTAGGTAGGCAAAGAGGCAGGCAGAGAGAGAGAGGGAGAAGCAGGATCCCTGCTGAGCAGAGAGCCTGATGTGGGGCTCGATCCCAGGACCCTGGGATCATGACCTGAGCCGAAGGCAGAGGCTTAACCCACTGATCCACCCAGGTGTCCCTCTCTATGCTTTTTTTCTAGGAGTTTTGTGGTTTCAGATATTTAGTGTAAGTCTTCAATCTACTTTGAGTTAATTTTTGTGAGTGGTGTAACATAGGGGTTCGGTTTCATTCTTTTTTAAGAATTTTATTTGACAAAAGAGAGAGAGCACAAGCAGAGGGAGTGGCAGGCAGAGGAAGCAGACAGAGCTGGACACGGGACTCAATGCCAGGATCCTGGGATCATGACCTGAGCCGAAGGCAGATGCTTAACCGACTAAGCCACCCAGGCGTCCCTCATTCATTTGCATGTGGCTGTCCAGGTACCCCAATGCCATGTATTGAAGGGATTGTTTTTTTCACCATTGTGTGTTCATAGTACCCTTGTCAGAAATCAGTAGACCAGAAGTGTGGGTTTATTTCTGGTTCCCTATTCTATCCCACTGGTCTATGCACCTGTTTTTATGTTAGTACAATACTGTTTTGATGACTATAGTTTTGTAAGAGAGTTTGAAATCGGGAAGTGGGATGCCTCCCCTTTTGCTCTGCTTTCACAAGACTGGTTGGGCTATTTGGGGCCTTTGTATTTCCGTACAAATTTTAGGATCATATTTTCCAGTTCTGTGAAAATTGCTATTGGAATTTTGATAGGGATAGCACTGAATCTGCAGTTCTCTCTGGTTTATATGGGCACATTAGTGATATTAATCCTTCCAGTCCGTGAACACAGGGTATCTTTTTATTTATTTGCATCTTTCTGGGTTTTATAGGTATGAAACTGAATCACCATGGGCTAATTTACTTATTTCTCACAAGCCTGAATCCCTGGCTTCTACAAAAATGCTCTCCCTTCCATCCGCTTTAACTGAAATCACTGAATGCAGCAATCACTTTCAGTCCGCCATGGGAGAAGCCCATATTAATCTGTTAGAGGAAAACACACTAAACCAATTCATTTCAACAGAGTAACTGATCAGATTCGTTATCTGTCAGTGCACAGAGGGAATTTGGAGTTCAGGATATTGCCCAGATTTTGAGGAGTCAACAGACTGAGAGTCTATGAAGCATGGGCAGTTGAATAAGGTTGGGCTTTCAGTGGGACACCTGGGTGATGCAGTTGGGTAACTCTTGAGTCAGCTCAGGTGGTGATTACAGGGTTGGGAGATCTATCCCCACATCAGGCTCCATGTTCAGTGAGGAGTCTGCTTCAGATTCTCTCTCCCTCTCCTTCTGCCCCTCCTGCTCATGCTCTCTCTCTCAAATAAATAAATAAATAAATAAATAAATAAATAAATAAATAATTTTTAAAAGGTTGGACTTTTCAGGTGGGAAGAAAGTAGGTTCTAGGCAAATCCTGACAGCAATGAGTAACTGACATTTATTAAATTTTTATAATGTGCACGACCAGGTTCTAAGGGACTCACAAGTCTGAACTAAATCCTCAGAGCAACCTGAGGAGTAGGAACTTAATATATTCCCTCTTTGGGGCACCTGGGTGGCTCAGTGGGTTAAAGCCTCTGTCTTCTGCTCAGGTCATGATATCAGGGTCCTAGGATTGAGCCCCACTTTGGGGTCCCTCTAGGGAGTCTGCTTCCTCCTTTCTCTGCCTGCTTCTCTGCTTACTTGTGATCTCTGTCTGTCAAATAAATAAAATCTTAAAAAATAGATCCTATCTTTATGGGTGAAGAACATGATTCACAAAACTCATAAGGTCTTGACCAAAGTTACCTAGCCATCTAGGATCCAACCACATTCCACCCACTGCCATGCTGTGTTTTCAATCCCTACCCCATATTGCTCCTAAAAACCCAGGGGCCACTAGAGAGAAATTTAACCCACGAGATTAAACAAATCAGTTAATCACCTCAACATTGGCTTTATCTGTGAGTGAGAAAGGACATGGGATAGAAACCCCTGATGTAGATTTAGACAATAGGGTAGGATGGTATTGGTGTGAGCTCCCTGAACCCTGTCAGTAAAATTACGTTATCAACAGATCTATGTAGACATCTTACATCTATGCTAGTCTCAGAAGCTTGTAAAATGCCATTTTGTCTAAGGTTTTCTTCTCTTGAAATCAGTGAAAATAGAACTAGTTTTAGTAACTACAGATTTAAACTTGGAGGAGTCACATACCTTGACTACTTCTCTGGAAAGAGTTTTGAATTTTTTCATAGGACTTTGGGTGTATTTCACCATGATGACTGGAACCAATGCAAAAAATATATTAATCCTTTTATCCAGCTCTGGATTGGTAGAGAATGCTATGAAGGCTGAAGGGGAAGAACACACGAGTCTATAGATTTAAAACAATTCTTCATTCACCATAAATGAGAGAAAAAGGAGGCATGTTAAAAGCAACAACAGCCACTACAAAAACAACTCAAAATAACTACCACTGGTAAGGAAAACTTTCCTAAATTTCTCAAGAAGAAAATTGGGTAATTCAAAATGCAGTGACTTTCCTGTCCCTGGAAAATTTAAGTCTACTCATAGTGCTGCAGAAAGGGTTCAAACATCCACTGGGGGGCATGGCCAGGTAGACCCCAAGGGCCACTCTACCTTAACCATACTCTTTGGTATCAGACAATACTTGGCCCACAATTTTGGCTTCCCATTCACTAGCCGTGGCACGTCTTAGTTTGCTCAAACTGTAAATGTGGAAAACAGAATCCTCACAGGATGATTCTTTTGAATCACATATATATATAAAACGGAAGGTATACTTTGGCATTCTCGCCACTGGGAAGGATTTCCAAATTCAACCATTTGTAAAACATGGAGGATAATGGTCTTAAATGTTTCTAGGTTGCCATGAGGCATAGTACGTAAGATGCACAGCATCCAAAGACCTACTTTACACCAGAAACCTGGTCAGGATTCAGATGCAGAAAAGAGCCTGCTGGAGATGCTATTAGTATTGTTGAGGCGTCTAGCTACATGGGGAGCAGGGCAGGGGGCGAAGTGCCTCATGCCATTGTCAACATGGCCCCATCAACCTCTAGCCTATCCCAGGGCCTCTGGGAACAAAAAGAAACAATAATTATGGCATATGATTTCCACAGTTTGTAGTTCTCTGATTTCTTTTTGGTGTCCTCATTCAATTGAAAGCTCTTTAAGGGAAAGACTGTATCATTTTTATCTTGGCTTTCCCTGTATCTAAACCAGTGTCCAGCAATCGTGTGTGGTATATACACATGTGAATAAGTCCCTCTCCCTCAGGCTTATCTGTCCATTTCCAAGTTCAATCCTGGGGCAGCAGAAATCCCTGGTGTCCTCCTCACTTTATTTACTCTTCAGAAACCAGTCAGAGGAAATGGTTTCCCAGGCCAAGTCCTCAAGTTTGAGGCTGCACAGAGGAAAGAAGTCCTGAATCCTTTCATGAATCTGGAAGGTTCTCTGACACTCTCAGATCCCACCTGCCCTGAACATACTGATGGTCGTGCCTTGTGAGTGGCCCACATAATAGAGTCACTCTTGCCCAGTTTTCTCTATGATAAAATCGATTGTGGCTGGAAGGTCACAGCCAGCCATCTCGTCCATGCTGCCAAAAAGAAAGAACAACAAAACTGGAAAAAGAAACCATCCATTGTCAGGCCTGCAATATTTAGACATGTTGATTGCAGGTATAGAGACATAGCTTTTGTCAGTTTAAGACTAGAGTCAATATAGAACTTTTGGCATCTCGGCAAGTTTTGGGGATGTCCCCTTGATTGTAAGAGTCACATGGTGAAAAGACCAGAATTGGAAAATTCTGCTTTGCAAAGGCCCAGAGAGCATTTTCCTGTAAGCCTTGTCATAGTTCATTAAATTCTATGGCAGATTTACCAAACCCCCTTGAAAATAACAGTGTCTGGGATGCTTATTTTAAAAGCAGACTAAAGCAAGCACATCTGCAGGTGTCAGTCCGGACAGATGGAATCAGAAGTTCCAGGGAAGTGGCACAGTGATCTGTGTATTTATCAATCACATCAGCTGCTTTGCTGATGTAGCTGGGAAAATGCTAAGCTAGGGAATGATCGTGGTACCTGTACTCGTGTTGTCACAGGGTGGCACTGGGGTGAGGAATGAGGAAATACCGAGAAAGGCATCAATGGCTTTAGTGGCCAGTAAGGCATGCTTCTTAGCTCCTGGGCCAAGATGGATGGTCATTCCTGGCTGCTGTGGCTTCTAGAGCAGACCATGCCCTAGGAGCTGTTGCTGGCAACTCTGCTCTTCTGTCATTCTGTGCCCTCAGGCTTTCTTTTTATTTCCCCGGGACCCCGACTCCAGGCCCAGGTCTCAGCTCCGCCAACCAACGGTTTATTCCTCCTCAGCAAACAAACATTGGAGGTACCACTTGTGCAGACTCACCCAGGGTTCACTCTTGGCTTATCATAAATGTCTGGGCCTCAAAATTTGCACCCAGAACCTTGTTTCTTGTCCCATTTCTCCATCAATTTCTACTTGAGCAAGCACCCCATGTAAGCTTCCTTTGGGGTCCACAGTGGCCAAGTGATAGTCCTGGAATTAACCTTCCTAAAAATGATCTCTGCATTTTGATTTTTCTTTTTGCATATATATTTTGCACACACACAAACACACACACACCCACCAGCAAGCGGGGTTTTTAAAACAAACAACAATGCATTGAATAAGGGCATTTCTCCAGAGCCTGTGTAGAGGAAGAAACATTTGTTTCCTTCTTATGGATTCCACTGAGTTGTGTGTGCACAGAAAGGGGAAAACCCAAGGGTGTTCCTGTCCATGAACAAGGTATACCCTTTATTTATTAGAATGCAGCTCCTTACCTGAAGGCCCAGTATTCTTGAGATTTGGTTGAGAATTTCAAGTGTTTCTTGGACCAGGTGTTGCCCCGGCTATTCCCCATCCACACATCATAACCATGATCTGCCAGAAGGAATGCCAGGCTGTTGTTCAGGAGATTGCATATCCAGTTAGTGGCAGACGTGATTAAGCCATGTTGCAAATACAAGACGGGTCTCAGAGCTGAAACACACACGGGCAACAAGATTCTAATGTCTCCATGCCCTCAGGGTCTGTAGGGGAATCCTCTTTCCTGACTTCCTCTAGCAGAACAGAGGGCAAGAGATGGCATTTGGCACCTGGCAAACCTGGCTTTGAGTCCTCTGTGAACAACTAACTTGGGCAAGTAATTTGTCATCTTCTGTCTTATTTTTCTCTTTGTAAAATTTGGATTATATATACTGTTTTATGTTGTTCTGTGGGCACTGGAGTCAGGTTGTTCTTGCTCAAAGTCGATTCTACTACATATTAGCCCCTTGTGTCTCAGTTAATTTATCTGTATAATGGACAGTGATAACAATGCTATCTCCTAGTGTAGTCGAAAGAATTAAATTAGAATTAAAATACTTAGGGGCGCCTGGATGGCTCAGTCAGTTAAGTGTCTGCCTTTCGCTCAGGTCATGATCTCAAGGTCCTGGGATGGAGCCCTGTTTTGGGCTCAGCACTT